>NC_041219.1:26277594-26298139 GCF_002837175.3 Physeter macrocephalus
CACATATTAATCAAACTAACAAAAATTAAATTCAAAGAAAAAATATTAAAAGCAGCAAGGGAAAAACAAAAAATAACATACAAAGGAATCCCCATAAGGTTATCAGCTGATTTTGCAGTGGAAACTCTGCAGGCCAGAAGGGAGTGGCTGGATATACTTAAACATGATGAAAGAGAAAAACCTACAATCAAGATTACTCTACCCAGCAAGGGTCTCATTCAGATTTGATGGAGAAGTCAAAAGCTTTTCAGACAAACAAAAGCTAAGAGAATTCAGCGCCACCAAACCAGCTTTACAACAAATGCTAAAGAAACCTATCTAAGTGGGAAACACAAGAGAAGGAAAAGACCCACAAAAACAAACCCAAAACAATTAAGAAAATGGTAATAGGAACATACATATCGATAATAACCTTGAATGTAAATGAATGAAATGCCCCAACCAAAAGACACGCACTGACTGAATGCATACAAAAACAAGACCCAAATATATGCTGTCTACAAGAGACCCACTTCAGACCTAGGGACACAAAGAGACTGAAAGTGAAGGGATGGTAAAAGATACTCCACGCAAATGGAAATCAAAAGAAGGCTGGAGTAGCAATACTCATATAAGATAAAATAGACATTAAAATAAAAACTGTTACAAGAGATAAGGAGGGACACTACATAATGGTCAAAGGATCAATCCTAGAAGAAGATACAACAATTAAAAATGTTTATGCACCCAAAATCGTAGCACCCCAATACGTAAGGCAAATGCTAACAACCATGAAAGGAGAACTTGACAGTAACACAGTAATAGTAGGGGACTTTAACACCCCACTTAAGCCAATGGACAGATCATCCAAACAGAAAATAAATAAGGAAACCCAAGCTTTAAATGACACAATAGACCAGATAGATCTAATAGATACTTATAGAACATTCCACCCCAAAGTGGCAGAATACACTTTCTTCTCAAGTGCACATGGAACATTCTCCAGGATAGATCACATCTTGGGTCAAAAGTCAAGCCTCGGAACATTGAAGAACTGAAATTGTATCAAGCATCTTTTCTGACCACAACGCTATGAGACTGGAAATCATTTAGATGAAAAAAACTGGAAAAAACACAAATATATGGAGGCTAAACAGTGTGCTACTAAATAACCAAGAGATCACTGAAGAAATCAAAGAAGAAAGAAAAAAATACATAGAAACAAATGAGAACGAAAACACGACAACCCAAAACCTATGGGATGCAGCAAAAGCAGTTCTAAGAAGGAAGTTTTTACCAATTCAATCTCACCTCAAGAAACAAGAAAAATCACAAATAAACAATCTAATCCTACACTTAAAACAAATAGAGGAAGAAGAAAAAAGAAAACCCAAAGTAGGTAGAAGGAAAGAAATCATAAAGATCAGAGCAGAAAATAAATGAAATAGAAACGAAGAAAACAATAGCAAAGATCAATAAAACTAAAAGCTGGTTCTTTGAGAAGATAAGCAAAATTGATAAACCCTTAGTCAGACTCATCAAGAAAAAAAGGGAGAGGATGCAAATCAATAAAATTAGAAATGAAAAAGGAGAAATCACAACTGACACTGCAGAAATACAAAAGATTATAAGAGACTACTACAAACAACTATAGGCCAATAAAATGGATAACCATGAAGAAATGGACAAATTCTTGGTAAGGTACAATTTTCTAAAACTGAGCCAGGAAGAAATAGAAAATATAAACAGACCTATCACAAGTAATGAAATTGAAACCATAATTAAAAATCTTCCAACAAACAGAAGTCCAGGACCAGATGGCTTCACGGGCGAATTCTGTCAAACATTTAGAGAAGAAATAACACCGACCCTTCTCAAACTCTTCCAAAAAATTGCAGATGGAGAAACACTCCCAAATTCATTCTACGAAGTCACCATCACCTGGATACCAAAACCAGAAAAAGATATCACAAAACAAGAAAACTACAGGCCAATATCACTGATGAACATAGATGCAAAAATCCTGAACAGAATACTAGCAAACAGAATCCAACAGCACATTAAAAGGATCATACACCAAGATCAAGTGGGATTTATCCCAGGGATGCAAGGATTCTTCAATATATGCAAATCAATCAATGTGATACACCACATTAACAAATTAAGGAATAACAACCATATGATCATCTCAATAGAAGAAAAAAAACTTTTGACAAAATTCAACACCCATTTATGATAAAAACTCTCCAGAAAATGGGCATAGAAGGAACCTATCACAACATAATAAAGGACATATATGACAAACCCACAGCAAGCATCATACTCAATGGTGAAAAACTGAAAGCATTTCCACTAGGATCAGGAACAAGACAAGGATGTCCACTCTCTCCATTCTTTTTTTTTTGTGTGTGGTACGCGGGCTTCTCACTGTTGTGGCCTCTCCCATTGCGGAGCACAGGGTCCGGATGCACAGGCTCAGTGGCCACGGCTCACGGGCCCAGCTGCTCCGCGGCATGGGGGATCTTCCCGGACCAGGGCACGAACCTGTGTCCCCTGCACTGGCAGGCGGATTCTCAACTACTGCGCCACCAGGGAAGCCCCTCTCCACTGTTATTCAACATAGTTTTGGAAGTCTTAGCCTCAGCAATCAGAGAAGAAAAAGAAATAAAAGGAATAAAAATTGGAAAACAAGAAATAAAACGGTCACTTTAACTGATGACATGATACTATACATAGAAAATCCTAACGATGCCACCAGAAAACTACTAGAACTAATCAATGAATTTGGTAAGGCTGCAGGATAGAAAATTAATGCACAGAAATCTCTGGCATTCCTATACACCACCAACAAAAAATCAGAAAGAGAAATTAAGGAAACACTCCCATTTACCATTGCAACAAAAAGAATAAAATACCTAGGAATAAACCTGCCTAAGGAGGTGAAAGAGTTGTACTCAGAAAACTATAAAACACTGTTGAAAGAAATCAAAGATGACATAAAAAGATGGAGAAATATACCATGTTCTTGGATTGGAAGAATCAATATTGTGAAAATGACCATACCACCCAAAGCAATCTACAGATTCAATGCAATCCCTACCAAACTACCAATGGCATTCTACATAGCATTAGAACAAAAAATTTTACAATTCGTATGGAAACACAAAAGACCCCGAAGAGCCAAAGCAATCTTGAGAAAGAAAAATGGAGTTGGAGGAATCAGGCTCCTGACTTCAAACTATACCACAAAGCTACAGTAATCAAGACAGTATGGTACTGGCACAAAAACAGAAATATAGATCAATGGTACAGGATAGAATGCCCAGAGATAAACCCACATACATATGGGCACCTAATTTATGACAAAGGAGGCAAGAACATACAATGGAGAAAAGACAGCCTCTTTAATAAGTGGTGGTGGGAAAACTGGACAGCTTCATTTAAAAGAATGAAATTAGAACATTTCCTAACACCATACACAAAAATAAATTCAAAATGGATTAGAGACTTAAATGTAAGACTAGACACTATAAAACTGTTAGAGGAAAACCGGAAGAACACTCTTTGACATAAACCATGGCAAGATCCTTTTTGTCCCTCCTCCTAGAGTAACAGAAATAAAAACAAAAATAAACAAATGGGACTTAATTAAACTTAAAAGCTTTTGCACAACAAAGAAAACCATAAAGAACACAAAAAGACAACCCTTCAAATGGGAGAAAATATTTGCAAATGAAACAACAGACAAAGGATTAATCTCCAAAATATACAAACAGCTCATGGAGCTCAATATCAAAAAAACAATCTAGTTAAAAAATGGGTGGAAGAGCTAAATAGACATTTCACCAAGAAAGACATACAGATGGCCAAGAGGCACATGAAAAGATGCTCAACATCACTAATTATTAGAGAAATGCAAATCAAAACTACCATAAGGTATCAGCTCATGCTGGTCAGAATGGCCATTATCAAAAAAGCTAGGAACAATAAATGTTGGAATGGGTGTGGTGAAAAGGGACTCCTACATTTTTGGTGGGAATGTAAATTGATACAACCACTATGGAAAACAGTATGGAGGTTCCTTGAAAAACTAAAAATAGAACTACCATATGACCCAGCAATCCCACTACTGGGCATATATCCTGAGAAACCATAATTCAAAAAGAGACATGCATCACAATGTTATTGCAGCACTATTTACAATAGGCAGGATATGGAACCAACCTAGATGTCCATCAACAGATGAATGGATGAAAAAGAGGCGGCACATATATACAATGGAATATTACTCAGCCATAAAAAGAAACGAAATTGAGTTATTTGTAGTGAGGTGGATGGACATAGAGTGTGTCATACAGAGTGAAGTAAGTCAGAAAGAGAAAAACAAATACCGCACGCTAACGCACATATATGCAATGTAAAAAAAAAATGGTACTGCTGAACCTATTTGCAGGGCAGGAATAAAGAGGTAGGCATAGAGAATGGACTTGATGACATGGGTGGGAGGGTGAAGCTGGGGCGAAGTGAGAGTAGCATTGACATGTATACACTATAGAATGCGAAATAGTTGGCTGGTTGGAAGCAGCAGCATAGCACAGGGAGATTGGCTCGGTGCTTTGCGATGACCTAGACGGGTGGGACAGGGAGGACGGGAGGGAAGTTTAAGAGGGAGGGGATATGGGGACATGTATATGCATATGGCTGATTCACTTTGTTGTGCAACAGAAACTGACATGGTTTTGTGAAGCAATTATACTCCAATAAAGATGTATTAAAAAAAAAAAAAGAGTTAGGTCTGGCCTAGACCAAGCTGAATCAAGATGTTTTTTGAGAACAGTTGAAAGATTCACTTTAATAGTAATAGTAATAGTAGTAATGGTAGTAATAGTAGTAGTAGTAATGGTAGCAATATTAGTAGTAGTACTAGCTCACACACAGATAGTGCTTACCATATGGAGGCACTGTTCTAAGTGCTACATGTATATTGATGTAACTCTCACAACATTATGAAGTAGGCACCACTATCCCCATACTTCAAGAAGTTCAAATCTTGATTCTTTCAATTATTTCCTGTGAAACTTGGGGAAACGTTACTTATCTATTCACTCAATTGTCACATCTCTTTTGAGTACCCTTCTGTGCTAGGCGATTGAAACTTAGTGATAAACAAGCGGGACATGTTCCTGCTCTCAGGAAGTTCATGGTCCAGGCAGGAAGACAAATATTATTACTTAATTGTGACTCTGGTAAGTGCTGTAAGGAAACAGCAGGTGCTATGAGAATTTACAAAAGGGGATATCACCTAGTCTGGAGAACAGCATGACTCTGCATCTCAATTTCTTCACTTAAAATATGGGAATGATATTTCTTGCTTCACATAATTATTGTAGGGGTAAAATAGGTGAATATACCAGAAAATGAGATATAAAAATAAAAAGTATATACTTTTTAAAAAATTAACATGATGATTTCTAGGGCATGCTAACGACCCTGATAATCTGCTTCAAATCTGACTTTGCCACACACCAGTAATCTGTGTAGGCTTCAGTTACCTTCTAGATATTAAAAATCTTAGTAGGTGGCTGGTAGTGGCTGTCAGGCTTTCTGGTTAGAGGGGAGGCTCTGTATAGGAAGGGAGCTGGGATGAAAAGGCAAAAATGATAGTCTTTTCCTTTCCATACCTGTATGCATGCTGCCTGGAAAAAACAAACTTGCATTTTACAAGCTTCAGTATTTTCATGTCATTTAACTATATTTCATAAGTCATCCAATAGCATACTTACATGTCACCCAACAGTCTTTTAAATCTTTTAACCAGATAGTTTTGCAATCTGATTTGGCTTTTTAATTTCATATATTTTTTTAAAAACACCCTCTGATGAGTCATCTTTGATTATACATTTTGAATCCAGGATTTTTACATGTCTGGCAGTCAGAAATGTCCCACAAGGCAACAAGATTCATGTCTCTATATTTTATAACTTCATGTTCAAATTCTGCAGCCAACCTAATTATTTTTTTTTTCTTGAGGGTAATTAAATATTATTACAGTGGCTACTTCTGCCTAAAATAATTTTTGCAACTTGGAATTCATTACTATAAATTGAGCTAGAGAAACAGAGTGTTCAAGTTCCCGAAAGTCCGTATTTCCACATATGTACTTTATTCTTTTAATGATGAAAGAAGTAAAACCCTTTGTACTTTTAAACGAAGAGGCTTGGCTTTTTAAATTGCAGGGTCCTTTTTATTACTACGTTAAGGCATTCTGCTGAAACCTACCTTAGTTATAGGATCGGGTTTATGGCTGGAATAATAGCCAGCATAGTAGAAGAAAAAGAAGAGAGACATAGTTTATACTCACATTTAAATGGTTTATTGAAGCAATCTTCCAATTTGGGTTCATGAAAAAGTTTTGTGCTTAAGCCCCATTGCTAATATCTATCTATATCTGTATCTATAACCATCTGTAGCTATAGTTTAGTCAAAGAGATCTCTCTTGGGTTTCTATTGAGGCTTTTAAAAAGAATTTATGCATATACCTAAATCCATATTTCTGGGTATCATTTCACAAAGGAAAAGTTTGAGCTTTCAGAAAGTTTCTCTTTGAGAAAACATAGTACTTATATCATCTCATTTCATCTTTGGATCCTACACAGCCACTGGGATCCTTTGTTACCAAGTAAGAAAAGAAAATGCTTTAAAAATGCCCAAGCCTCTCCCTCCCTTGCTTTATTTACTTTTTCTCTCCATTTTCCTTCTGGCCCCCTGTGATCTTGGTGATGGCTGATTCAGGGCAAGGATGATGTCAAACTGCTGTCAAGCCAATTGCATAGAAAAAGAAGAATTAACATGTTCTCCCTTCAGAATGATTGATTCCGTGGCTCCACATTCATCATCTGGCTCATCATGACCAGCTCTTCTCAGCCCATTGCAGGGTGACCTGGCTAGCAATGCCTGTGCCCTTCCTGCCACAGCAGCTGTCTGGAGGCTCTGCATGTGTGATGTGGGCTAATGAGGGTCTGAGTCACCCAGTTAGGCTCTCACCTTCCCAGTCATCAGGCCCGGAAGTGCGAAAGAAAGGCTAAGGGCTCACATTTAAACATGTGTCCACAGACGAAAGGGGAATGTCCTCATCTTCTCATTGAGATCATCACATGACCTGTGCTGAATGGTCGTCAGACAGTCAAAAGGCCCTGAGCCTGTGGTAAATTCACAAACTATCTGGGGGTAAATTTATCATCCAAGACAGCCTGCTTTGCAGACTGCAACTTGTGCATACCCTTAGCAGGAGAGGTAGCCCCAGGATAACACAGCATGTGTCCCAGGAGCATGTGTTTTATTATACTGGGAGATTTAAAACCTTTTATAGAAAACTAATGGTCTTGTTTGGTGTCTAATGCCAAAGTTGGATAAATTTTAAAGGTGAAATAAAGAAACTTTAAAAGAATTTTGCACTTGGGCGAGGCCCTCATATTTCTTCTCTCAACCTTCTCCTCTAACCCCACCCCCAAAACTTTCCCTCTCCCCTGCTGCTCTGGGTACTTCAGTGGGAAAGTTTGAATGGAACATCCTAAGACGGTGTTTTCCAAACAGTGCGTCACGACCCACTAGTGGATTGTGAAAATAAATGTAGTGGGTCACAAATAACATTTTAAAAATGAAATAAAATAGAACCCTTTGATTGTAATGAAATGCATTCCTTATTGGGGATAATGGTAAAAAATGTTTCAAAGCTGTTGCCCTAAGCGATAAATTTCTGCAACTTCTTCCTGTATATAAAACAATCGTTGAAAAACTCCTGAAGATGATTAAAACAAATATTTTATAATGAATGACACTGGCCATATACGATGATGAACAGGAGCAATAAGAAATAACAAGCTTACCTTAACCTCAGCCTTGCTGTCTTGTTATTTTTTTCTTAAAGTAACCTCTAAATTCTCCATTTCTCCATGGTGGAAAATATAAGCGATTTGGGGCACGGTGTGTGTGCACGTGTGTGTGTGTGTGTGTGTGTGTGTGTGTGTGTGTGTGTGTTTGTATAAGAGTATTTAATCTGGCTCCTACAGAGAGGAAAACACATTGCTAGAGAATGAAATCTTTGGACATAGTCTTTTAAGACTTTTCAGTTACATGGCTTCTTTAAAAAGTTTGACATGTAAAATTGTTTGGACATTGGTATCCAAGTCATGTAATTTTTCTTCCAGATATCCTGCTTATTTGCTTATTTCTTTTTAAACCTGTGTATATAACCCCAATGCTCAGAAACATTGCTGTATGTTCGAATCATCTGTTTCTATGACCTTTGCCTTTATTGATTTATTTTCCTTTTCTTTATTTTTAATGTTGCCTTTGAGATTAAAGTCATTTTTCTTCCGCAATAGTAGGTGAATGGTGACTTTGCTGTTAAGAAAGAGAAATTTTGATAAGGAAGAAAAAAATGGGTAGCTCCATAAGGCATCTTAAAAGTACAAAAACAAAACAAAACAAAAACAACCTATGCAGAGAGCAATGAGACATTAACACTGTCGACCTCTCTCATAAAAACAAAGGTTATAGAGCAGGAACCAAAAATGATCTCAATAACAGTTAACATTTATGAGTACTTACTGTAATGCTAGTTATTGTACCTAGCACTGTTCTAAGCATGTTAGAGGCATGATCTCATTTACTTCTCACAACAAACTTAAGAGGCATTAATATTATCCCAATTTTTCTGAAGCTGAAGCTGAGACTTAGAGGGGTTAAGTAGTTTGCCCAAACTGCTATAAGGTAGTGAGCAAGGATTCCAGGAAGTTCGAATGACTCCCCTGGCCTCCTTCCCAACTACTGACTCCTTGCTAAGACTTATTCACTATAGCCCACTGCCTCCCTTATAAAAATAAATGATGCAAACAGAAGATAATATTTCTCATACTCAATTCAACAAATATTTGTTGACTGCCTACCAAGTACCAGGGTCTATGCTAGGTGCTAGGAATATACTGATCAGTTGAGTCAGAGATAATAAATCTATAGGGTGTAGTAAAATATGTAAAGATATATATTTCCCAGGCTAATTCCAATCATATTGGAATAGTTCTCTGTGAACCATATAAGTGGTTGGGAGGGAGGAATGGGGAGGAAAGGAACATTCTGTGAAGTTGATTTTAAGAACTTTAATGTAGCAGCACTTGAAAAGTGCATCAAAAATTAATTTTGCAGCCAGCATCGAGGTATTCCTAGACATTATCCCTAAGAAGAATTATAATTGTGATGGAATTTTACAGCTTATTTGCTTAGCTTTATTACTATATTGAAGTGGTTAATAAGTTAGCCAGTTTTTTTTTCTCTTTTAATAACATCTTGTTCCATTGTCTGGGGGAACTTGAATGTAGCAGCAGCGGCAACAGCAGAAGCAAGGAAAGGGACTCCAGTGAGCACCTTTTATCACCCTTCTAAGTGGCATGCGTTTCTTCACCAGGAAACACAGGCCCACTTGGTTTCTTCCTCTTCATTCCACCCCTATTCAATGGTGCCTAGTCCTAGGGAGATCCCGGATCACCTTCTTCATTCCTAGACAAACAGTTTCTGCAAGAAGATTTCAGTATCTCCCATCTGGTGCAAAGTATAAGGCAGAGCAGAGAGTACACTGTCTCTAGGATCAGCAGACTTGGTGCTGAATCCAGTTCTGCTTCCTCTTTAATAGCTGTGTGACTTTCCACAAGTTGCTGAACTTTTACTTTTAAAATCCTTACAACATATTTCAGCCAAATAAAAAAAAATGTGTAGGGAATGATATAATGATTACCCATATGCTCAATTCCCAGCTTAAAAATAAAACATGGAAATGAAGTGAAAGCCCTTCTGTGCACTCTGTCTGACCCCATTTTCCTCCACCAGAAAAGAATAATTTTAAATTTGGTGTTTATTATTACTGCCCATATCCTTAACCAATTACTATATATGTATTTATGACCAGGCAATGTGTATATTGTTTGGCATGTTTTGAAAAAAATACATAAATTATATTAACCTGAGGATATCTTCTGTAATTGCTTTTTTCATTCAACTTTCTTTTTGGAAGATTTATTTATCATATAAACTCTTTGAGTCTTAGTTTCTTCATCTGTACAATGAGCACAGTAGACATACTGCATAAGGTTGCTGTGAGATCTTAAATAAAACAACGAGGATTTACTGTATAGCACATGGAACTGTATTCGATATCTTGTAATGACCTATAATGGAAGAGAATATGAAGCTGTACACCTGAAACTAACACAATATTGGAAATTAATTATATATATCAATCAATTTGGAACTCAATTATATATATATATAACATATATATTATATATATAATATATGTTATATATAATATATATTATATATATGATACATATAAATCAATTATATATATCAATATATATCAAATCAATTATACGTATTGATTGATATATATCTCAATCAATTTTAAATAAAATTTAAAAATTAAACAGATGAATAGATTAAGAAGATGTGGTATACATATACAATGGAATACTACTCAGCCATCAAAAAGAATGAAATTTTGCCATTTGCAACAACATGGGTGGACTTGGAGGGTATTATGCTAAGTGAAATAAATCAGACAGAGAAAGACAATTACTGTATGATATCACTTACATGTGGAATCTAAACAATATAACAAACTAGTGAACATAGCAAGAAAGAAGCAGACTCACAGATACAGAGAACAAACTAGTGTTTTCCAGGGAGGAGAGGAAAGGGGGGAGGGGAAATATAGGAGTAGGGGATTAAGAGGTACAAACTATTATGTATAAAATAAGCTATAAGGATATACTGTACAATACAGGGAGTGTAGCCAATATTTTATGACAACTATAAATGTAGTATAAACTTTAAAAATTGTGACTCACTATATTGTACACCTGTAACTTATATACTATTGTATATCAACTATGCTTCAATTAAAAATTTAAAAAAAAATAGCATAGGCTGTCAGTGGAAGAGTATCTGGCACATGGTAGATACTTAAGAGAATGCCATTTCCTTTCCATCCCTCAAGGAACAGTGTTCTACATCTGACAACTCAGAGCAGAGAAAGCAGCCACTTGGCTTGCTCAACTGTCATGTTCACATTACAGTTTGCCACTAAGCATTCCCACTGGTATCAAAATGGTCCCATGCAGGACAGGCAGGCTGATGATAAGCATTATAGCATCTAATGTTTCCTGAGAGGACCTGGCCTACTTTACATAGTTAGAGTCATAATTTTCTTCTGGTTTTCAAAATCAGAGTTAGATTTCTGAATATGGAAAATATAAAAGCACCATAAAAGTGCATGTTATTTATGGAACACTCTGAAGATTCCATGTTAATCATCTCTGATGAAGATACAGAAACATAAACAAACAGGAGTATAACTTAATATACTCCATTTCTATTTTTCTTCAGTCTATTCTTTCCACATTCTTGTGTACAATTTCCTATTTTTGTTATTTTAAATTTAATTGCTTCTGCTAAAGCAAACATATTGCAGAATTGCCAGTTGCCTTATAAATTATTCAAATCATGCATTACTTTCATTGAGATGGTTTTAGTTTTTCTGGAATCCCAACAAATTTCAATCAATCATTCACACTATAAAAATGTGGTAGTTTAGAAATCTTTGACTAATTTGTCTGAGTTTAAGATTTCTTATAACATTTGGCCTAATGTTGGCTGAAGGGATGCCTACACAACATCAAAACAGGTGGTAAATTCAACCATTTCAGTAAATACTGCTGTCATTTTGCAAGAGGAAAAAAGGTGGGGGATTAAACTGATTTTTGAGTTTTGTACAAAGTAAACAACTGATTTATGAATGAAATATTTTGCCTTTCTCCAGATTATTTCTTTGTTGTGTAAATATAGGCTCAATTGTGGAGGACACAAACATTTACTTGCAATAATAACATTAAAAAAGAGAAATTCTTACAATTTCAATGTAGCAAAATGAGTTGAATCACATACCCACATACTGGTGGGAGGAACAGAGGCTGTACTTCAAAGGTATTATTTTCTAAGTGAATTTGACCTCCAAGTAAAAGCCAGCGCCTAGCCTTCAATGTGAAATACCAATGATGGCAGTTGTGTTTAAATCTAACTAATAACCTATCTGAAAATCCTACTTACACAACTGATTAAAGATGAGGCTGGTCTTCTGATTAAAGGGAAACACTAGATCTCTAAATTATACATATAGGCAGAGAAGGTAATTATTAAGAAGATAATGCTTTAAGCACCAATTGGTAGTACTCTTCTTGAAACAAGTTCAGCCCAAGGTAGATTAGTAATGATTGACAAAACACCCATAAATAATTACTACCCCAAAGCTATTAGTTTTCCTTAATTCTTTTTCCTTTTGTAATTATGATACAGCATCCTATTGTAAAGGAGATGTTAAAAATTTCTCTTATTTACATCAGACATTATTATTCACAAGTGGTAAGAATGATCTGTAAATTGTAGAACATATTACTAAAATATTTATTTGAACTAAATTTTTTTTTAAAGATTTAATTTTATTTATTTTTTGCTGTATTGGGTTTTCGTTGCTCACTCAGGCTTTCTCTAGTTGAGGTGAGCGGGGGCTACTCTTCATTGCGGTGTGCAGGCTTCTCCTTGTGGTGGCTTCTCTTGTGGAGCATGGGCTCTAGGTGCGTGGGCTTCAGAAGTTGCGGCACACAGGCCCAGTATTTGTGGCACGTGCGCTCTAGAGCACAGGCTCAGTAGTTGTGGTGCATGGGCTTAGTTGCTCCACAGCATGTGGGATCTTCCCAGGCCAAGGATCGAACCCGTGTCCCCTGCATTGGCAGGTGGATTCTTATCCACTGCACCACCAGGGAAGTCCCTAAACTAAATATTTTTAACCTAAAATTCGGTGAACATTGGTTAGCTTGGTTCCAAGACTTCTCACAGCCGATGGGACAGAATTCAATAACTGGATATCTTTCCTCACTCACTTGCTCTCTCCTATATGTTCCACCAGAATAACTGATTGCCTTAGAGGACTTCAAATGGGATCAGATTCATGTTTAATGGGTATCTCAGATATTGTTTAAACAAGTAATTGTACGAAAATGAGACCGGTGATATTGGATGGATTTTTGGCAATAGACAACATAAAATTATCCTAGTTTTCTAAAAAATGAACATCTTCTTAGCACATTTATTATTATTGTCAATATCCAGAGATAACTACAAATTCACATTTTCCATAGGTTATACAGGCAATCCTCACTTTACATAGTGCAGGACAGTAAAAATAACCAGGCAAGCTGAAATGTGCAAAGCTATCTTAAAAATCAACTAAGAAATTATGATTGTTCTGTGACCTTTAAAATCTTGTGTTGGAACATTAACATTATCGTTAATGTTATTGTTAATGTAACATTAATCTTACTGTTGGTTATAAATGTACAAGGAAATTTAAAAAGCAGTAAAACTAACACTTATTTAGTATACTATAATTTAAAACATTAGAAACTCTGAGAACCAAGGTGTTTAATTTCGTTGTAAAAACAACTTATCAAGAGTAGTTTGAACAGTACTTGTCTTATTCTTGTCACATAATTTATTATATGGAGCAAACATCATTTCTATCCCTCAGCTGTCACACACCTTTTGAAGTTCCCATTAGCTTCCAACACTTCATCTTTCGTAATGAAATATCTCTGATAGTTTCTTTAATGTGAAGATTTTTGCTGGTGTTTCTTCCTCTGCAACATCTTCTTCCTTGTTGTCACAACCACTTTCCTCATTTACGTTAAGTTAGCTTCACTAAGTTCTTCTACCTAGGTATTTAGAGACTCTCCAACTGCAGCAGTGTCAACCAGGGTCAGCTAAGTTCTTCCATAACTCTATTTACAGTAAGGTCAAAGTTCACGTTCAGTGAACAAAACACTTTTTGTCTCTTTACTGCATTTTTCACTTGTTGGCCAAGTCCCTCTTTCAGTTGTTGTTTTGTAAAGTGCCTGCATGGGTTTATCACTGGGAGACAAGGAAGCAACACAACTATATGTTTTGCTGTCTAGACAAGAACTGAATAACAGATGGGCGATGGCCAATAAAAAGACAAACTAAAAAAAGTGAGGGGATTAGTCACTGATCGTGATATGAATCTGTTATTTACATAGTGATTGGTGGGCTGAAGAGCTAGTGGTGAAGGTTAGACTTTACGCAATTACTCACAGCTAAAACACCATGGTAACTGAAATTTGAACCATGGTGTTGGGGGAATGGTGTTATTTAACTAAACCGTGGTAACTGAAATGTGTGCATATTAGAACCATGGAAAGCAAGGACTGCCTGTATTTAATTTCTTAAAACAATTGTTGGGGCAAAATTAAAACTGCCATGGCTGGTATCACAATCTGAGAACCTAGAAACATTTATTTTTGTGCATCAACAAAGCTTATGTCTCAATTTTAAACCATAAAATAAAAATGTGATTTCATTCTTCATTTTTTTCCAGTGTGGAAGATTAAGAAAAAAGCTAATTTAATTGCCAGTTACTCCTTAGAATTAATAAATATAGATACTGATCAAACTCACAATTAAAATGTTTTGGATTGACCCACAAATTTTCCTAGGATCATATCTGAGTAATGCATTATTACTCCTAATACAATTTATTTTACATTAGCATAAATAGATATATACACACATACATTGTCTTTTACTCGTCCATTCATGCTTAATGTTGTATATAAAACAATAACATTGAACTCATAGGATATACAAAGTCAGCTTTCAGATGGAGGAATAACACATATGGAATTTATATGAGGAACTATAACATTATACACACACACACAGTCAGCTCTGCTATAACGCTTGCTTGGGAATATGAATTTGTTCCATTACGGAACAATTTGAGCATAATACACATTTTGCATTTCCTTATGTACAATTTCACATGAGAGAAACAATACATGAATGCAGAAAAGTGCACCCAGATGGACCAAGCTACATATGAATACACAAAATGCACACATACATACACCTCCAACATCTACCAGCTGTTATTTTACCACGTGTCGTGAGCTACATTCACCCACACCTAGTGTTACACTTTGCGTCACATTTCAGATAACTCTCTACTATTTCACAATAGCTCAGAAGCTACAATCCTTCTGATGCTCACTTCTGCAAATTTTAAGTCCCTTTCAAGATAAAATGCCATATATTTTTTAGTATTTGTGCACTCATTAACCATTTTGGATGAGGAAAACTGTATGACTGTTTCTATTAGATTCCTCCCTCTCTCTTTCTTTTTTTTTGGCTGTGCCATGTGGCTTTTGGGATCTTAGTTCCCTGACCAGGGATCGAACCTAGGCCCCCAGCAGTGAAAGCACTGAGTCCTAACCACTGGATAGCCAGGGAATTCCCTCTTTTTTTTTTTTTAATGTATCACTGATAACAATGTGCCAAACTTCTTATTGCCTGTGGTTTTCATTGTGTGAC
Source organism: Physeter macrocephalus (assembly GCF_002837175.3). Lineage (NCBI taxonomy): Eukaryota > Metazoa > Chordata > Mammalia > Artiodactyla > Physeteridae > Physeter > Physeter macrocephalus. Next base: position 26,293,066 of record NC_041219.1, read on the forward strand.
TTGGCATAGTGCAGTGATTTTTAAAACACGTGTATTGCATTATACAGATATATATATATATATATATATATATATATATATATACATAGACTGTCACTAGAAGGTATATGACTTTTTCTCTCCCAAGATAAAATTCACAAATATAAAACCATTTAAAGTCTGAGTGATTGGGTCCTTTGTAAGATATTGCTTTTCAAGGCTTTAAACATATTCTATGTGATAAAGCCAAATTTGACAAAGAGTCAAAAAATGACCACCCATTCTGACCTCTAAAAACAGACGTGGGGCAATGGAGGTCATTTGCCTCGCCTGGAAGTAAAATCTGGAGCTGATAAGGAGAATTTTTAGCATCTACAGAGTAAGGTTCAAGCTATTGTGCTTTGAATTGTCTAAACCAGTTGTTCTCAAACTTGAATGTGGTTCGGAATCACCTGGAAGCCTTGTAAAAACATACACTGCTAGGGGGAGGAGTCAAGATGGCGGCATGGGAAGACATGGAGTTAGCGTCTCCCCACAACTAGGGCCCCTGCGGGCCATGGGTGGGGGACTCTAACCCCCAAGGAGACGGAAGGAACCCCAGAGTGAACCAGTAGGATGTAGGGGGACCCAGGGGGGAAGAGAAGAGGAGGCCAGACAAGATCTGCACCACTGAGGCCAGCGAGATCAGGACAGGCAGGTGGGAGGGACTCTTTGGGAAGGGCAGGAGAGGAGGGGAGGGCGACTGCCCTGCCCATTTGGGCCAGGGAGACTGCTGAGCTCCCAGGCCGGTACCCCCACTCCAAAGCCCTATCCAGGCTTCATGGGTCCTGGGGGCATAGAAGGGAGGCCAGGGAGATCAGCAGGGGCAGGCGGGTGGGGCCCTCTGGGAGGAGCGGGAGAGGAGCAAAGGGTGATTGCCCCGCCCACTTGGGCCGGGGAAACTGCTGAGCTCCCAGGCTGATCCCCCACCCTCCTAGGCCCCTTCAGGCTGTGTGGGTCCTTGGGGGCATAGGAAGGAGGCCGGGGGGATCAGGAGAGGCAGGTGGGAGGGGCCCTCCCAGACCCCAGAGCAGAGGAGCAGGAGAGGCGAGGAGGGCATTTGCCGCCCCCACTCGAGCCCAGGAAGCCTGCTGGGCTACCAGCTGAGGTTCCCTGTCCTCTGAGACCAAGGGTGGGGGGCACGCCTGGGCCCCTTCTCTTCCTTGAGCCTAAGCCCCACCTGCCATAGCCCCCAGGGCCCTTTCCAGCCTGGTGGATCCTGAGCATTGGCCCCGCACACTGCCCAAACCTCATCATTGCTTAGGCCCTGCTCTCCACAACCAAGGCCTTTCCCCCTCCTTCGTTTTTCTCTTTTCCCTCCTTTTTTTTACTATAGTGGTACTGATGTACCTTCCAGTTGTTGATTCATCTGTATTTTTATTTTTACATTCTTTCTAAGGCATTTGTTAGTTTCCGAGTCTAATTTTATTTTTTACTTTGTTATTTTTCGCCAAGGCCCCCCCCCCCCTTCTTTTCTTTTCTCTCCTCCCATTTTTTACTATTGTGGTACTGATGTACCTTCCAGTTGTTGATTCATCTGTATTTTTATTTTTACATTCTTTCTAAGGCATTTGTTAGTTTCCGAGTCTAATTTTATTTTTTACTTTGTTATTTTTCTCTCTTTTTAAAATTTTTGCCACCCCACACGGCTTGAGGGATCTTGATTCATGAGCCTGGGTTCCGGGGGGAAGCTCCTGTGATGGGAGTATCAAGTCCAAACCACTGAATTAACAGAGAACCTCAGACCCCAGGGAAAATTCAGGGGAGTGATATCTCACAGAGTTCCTCATCTCAGCACCAAGACCCAGCTCTACCCAATAACCCACAAACTGCAGTGTTGGAAGCCTCAGGCCAAACAACCAGTAACACAGGAACACAATCCCACTCATTACAAAAAAAAAAAAAATGAGACGGCAAAAAAATATGTCACAGATGAAGGCACAAGGTAAAATCCTACAAGACCAAATAAACGAAGAGGAAATAGGCAACCTATCTGAAAAAGAATTCAGAGTAATGATAGTAAAGATGATCCAGAATCTCGGAAATAACATGGAAGCACGGATTGAGAAAATACAAGAAATGTTTAACAAAGATCTAGAAGAACTAAAGAACAAACAAACAGAGATGAACAACACAATAACTGAAATGAAAAATACACTAGAAGGAATCAATATCAGAATAACATAGGCAGAAGAATGAATAAGTGAGCTGGAAGACAAACTGGTGGAAATAACTGCGGAGGAGCAGAATAAAGAAAAAAGAATGAAAAAAATTGAGGACAATTTCAGAGACCTCTGGGACAACACTAAACACAACACTAAAGCATTCGAATTAGGGGGTCCCAGAAGAAGAAAAGCAAAAGAAAGGGTCTGAGAAAGTATTTGAAGAGATTATAGTGGAAAACTTCCCTAACATGGGAAAGGAAATAGTCATCCAAGTCCAGGAAGCACAGAGAGTCCCATACAGGATAAACCCTAGGAAAAACACACAAAGGCACATATTAATCAAACTAACAAAAATTAAATTCAAAGAAAAAATATTAAAAGCAGCAAGGGAAAAACAAAAAATAACATACAAAGGAAACCCCATGAGGTTATCAGCTGATATTTCAGTGGAAACTCTGCAGGCCAGAAGGGAGTGGCAGGATATACTTAAACGTGATGTAAGAGAAAAACCTACAATCAAGATTACTCTACCCAGCAAGGGTCTCATTCAGATTCGATGGAGAAGTCAAAAGCTTTTCAGACAAATAAATGCTAAGAGAATTCAGCGCCACCAAACCAGCTTTACAACGAATACTAAAGAAACTTCTCTAAGTGGGAAACACAAGAGAAGAAAAAGACCCACAAAAACAAAGCCATAACAATTAAGAAAATGGTAATAGGAACATACATATCGATAATAATCTTGAATGTAAATGGATGAAATGCCCCAACCAAAAGACACACACTGACTGAATGCATACAAAAAAAAGACCCATAAATATGCTGTCTACAAGAGACCCACTTCAGACCTAGGGACACATAGAGACTGAAAGTGAAGGGATGGTAAAAGATATTCCATGCAAATGGGAATCAAAAGAAAGCTGGAGTAGCCATACTCGTTTCAGAGAAAATAGACTCTAAAATAAAGACTGTTACAGGAGATAAGGAGGGACACTACATAATGATCAAAGGATCAATCCAAGAAGAAAGTATAACAATCATAAATGTTTATGCACCCAACATAGGAGCACCCCAATATGTAAGGCAAATGCTAACAACCATGAAAGGAGAAATTGACAGTAACACAATCATAGTAGGGGACTTTAACACCCCACTTATGCCAATGGACAGATCATCCAAACAGAAAATAAATAAGGAAACCCAAGCTTTAAATGACACAATAGATCAAATAGATGTAATAGATATTTATAGAACATTCCACCCGAAAGTGGCAGAATACACTTCTCAAGTGCACAAGGAACATTCTACAGGATAGATTACATCTTGGGTCACAAATCAAGACTCAGAAAACTTAAGAAAATTGAAATTGTATCAAGCATCTTTTCTGACCACAACGCTATAAGACTGGAAATCAATTACAGGAAAAAAACTGTAAAAAACACAAATACATGGTGGCTAAACAGTGTGCTACTAAATAACCAAGAGATAACTGAATAAATCAAAGAAGAAAGAAAAAAATACATAGAAACAAATGGCAATGAAAACACGACGACCCAAAACCTATGGGACGGTGCAAAAGCAGTTCTAAGAAGGGAGTTTATAGCAATTCAATCTCACCTCAAGAAACAAGAAAAATCACAAATAAACAATCTAATCCTACACTAAAACAAACAGAGAAAGAAGAACAAAGAAAACCCAAAGTCAGTAGAAGAAATCATAACGATCAGAGCACAAATAAATGAAGAAAACAATAGGAAACATCAATAAAACTAAAAGCTGGTTCTTTGAGAAGATAAACAAAATTGATAAACCCTTTGCCAGACTCATCAAGAAAACAAGGAAGAGGATGCAAATCAATAAAAAACAGAAGTCCAGGACCAGATGGCTTCACGGGCGAATTCTATCAAACATTTAGAGAAGAGCTAACACTGATCCTTCTCAAACTCTTCCAAAAAATTGCAGATGGAGAAACACTCCCAAATTCATTCTACGAAGGCACCATCACCCTGATACCAAAACCAGAAAAAGATATCACTGAACCAGGAAGAATTAGAAAATATAAACAGACCTATCACAAGTATTGAAATTGAAACCGTAATTTAAAACCTTCCAGCAAACAGAAGTCCAGGACCAGATGGCTTCACGGGCGAATTCTATCAAACATTTAGAGAAGAGCTAACACTGATCCTTCTCAAACTCTTCCACAGAATTGCAGATGGAGAAACACTCCCAAATTCATTCTACGAAGGCACCATCACCCTGATACCAAAACCAGAAAAAGATATCACAAAACAAGAAAACTACAGGCCAATATCACTGATGAACATAGATGCAAAAATCCTGAACAAAATACTAGCAAACAGAGTCCAACAGCACATTAAAAGGATCATACACCATGATCAAGTGGGATTTATCCCAGGGATGCAAGGATTCTTCAGTATACACAAATCAATCAATGTGATACATCACATTAACAAATTAAGGAATAAAAACTATATGATCATCTCAATAGACACAGGAAAAGCTTTTGACAAAATTCAACACCCATTTATGACGCAGGAAAAGCTTTTGACAAAATTCAACACCCATTTATGATAAAAACTCTCCAGAAAATGGGCATAGAAGGAACCTCCCTCAACATAATAAAGGCCGTATATGACAAACCCACAGCAAGCATCATACTCAATGGTGAAAAACTGAAAGCATTTCTACTAGGATCAGGAACAAGAGAAAGATGTCCACTCCCACCACTCTTATTTAACATGGTTTTGGAAGTCCTGGCCACAGCAATCAGAGAAGAAAAAGAAATAAAAGGAATAAAAATTGGAAAAGAAGAAATAAAACTGTCACTGTTTGCAGATGACATGATACTATACATAGAGAATCCTAAA
>NC_041219.1:26298783-26314246 GCF_002837175.3 Physeter macrocephalus
TGTGAAAATGACTATACTACCCAAAGCAATCTACAGATTCAATGCCATCCCCATCAAACTACCAATGGCATTCTTCACAGAATTAGAACAAAAAATTTTACAATTCGTATGGAAACACAAAAGACCCTGAATAGCCAAAGCAATCTTGAAAAAGAAAAACGGAGTTGGAGGAAACAGGCTCCCCAGCTTCAAACTATACCACAAAGCTACAGTAATCAAAGACAGTATGGTATTGGCACAAAAACAGAAATATACATCAATGGTACAGGATAGAATGCCCAGAGATAAACCCACGTGCATATGGGCACCTAATTTATGACAAAGGCAGCAAGAACATACAATGGAGAAAAGACAGCCTCTTCAATAAGTGGTGGTGGGAAAACTGGACAGCTTCACGTAAAAGAATGAAATTAGAACACTACCTAGCACTATACATAAAAATAAACTCAAAATGGTTTAAAGACTTAAATTGTAGGACCAGACACTATAAAACTTTAAGAGCAAAACATAGGAAAAACACTCTTTGATATAAACCAAAGGAAGATCTTTTTGACCCACCTCCTAGAGTAACAGAAATAAAATAAAAAATAAACAAATGGGACTTAATTAAACTTAAAAGCTTTTGCACAGCAAAGGAAGCCATAAAGAACACAAAAAGACAACCCTAGAATGGGAGAAAATATTTGCAAATGAAACAACAGACAAAGGATTGTATTCCAAAATATACAAATAGCTCATGGAGCTCAATATAAAAAAAACAAACAATCTAGTTAAAAAATGGGTGCAAGACCTAAATAGACATTTCATCAAGGAAGACATACAGGTGGCCAAGAGGCACATGAAAAGATGCTCAACATCACTAATTATTAGAGAAATCCAAATCAAAACTACCATGAGGTATCACCTCACTCCAGTCAGAATAGCCATTACCAAAAAAGCTAGAAACAATAAATGCTGGAAAGGGTGTGGTGAAAAGGGAACCCTCCTACACTGTTGGTGGGAATGTAAATTAATACAACCACTATGGAAAACAGTATGGAGGTTCCTTAAAAAACTAAAAATAGAACTACCATATGACCCAGTAATCCCACTACTGGGCATATATCCTGAGAAAACCATAATTCAATAAGAGATGTGCAACCCAATGTTCATTGCAGCACTATTTATAGACTAATTATTAGAGAAATCCAAATCAAAACTACCATGAGGTATCACCTCACTCCAGTCAGAATAGCCATTAACCTAGAGTCTGTCATACAGAGAGAAGTAAGTCAGAAAGAGAAAAACAAATACCACATGCTAACACATATATATGGAATGTAAAAAAAAAAAAAAAGGTACTGCTGAACGTAGTTGCAGGGCAGGAATAAAGAGGTAGCCATAGCGAATGGAGTGACATGGGTGGGAGGGCGAAGCTGGGGCGAAATGAGAGTAGCATTGACATGTATACACTATAGAATGTAAAACAGTTGGCTGGTGGGAAGCAGCAGCATAGCACAGGGAGATTGGCTCGGTGCTTTGTGATGACCTAGAGGGGTGGGGTAGGGAGGGTGGGAGGGAGGCTCAAGAGGGAGGGGATATGGGGACATGTGTATGCATATGGCTGATTCACTTTGTTGTGCAACAGAAACTGACACAGTATTGTGAAGCAATTATACTCCAATAAAGATCTATTAAAAGAAAAATACACTGCTGAGTTTCTGGTTCATTAAGTCTAAGGTAGGGCCCAAGAATTTGCATTTCCAAATTTCCAGGTGATGCCAGAACCAACTTATTCATTAGACACAGTGGGCGTAGTGCCTATAGCATACTTTACTTTTTAGAGGCCCATGAAAAGTGTTTGGTTTTAATCGCTCTTAAAATCAAAAGAAAATAATAACAGTGAATATATAATGATAATCCAAGCTGGACAATATTCATCTTTACATCAATGCAGTATGAAAATATTAATTCTTATTTATCTATTTATTCGTTTAATGAAGCGACGGGCACATGAAGGCAAAAGTGTCCCTGGACCACAAAAGTCACAAGGTGGCCCTGAGTGCTACTGGTAGGAAGCACACATTGAAACCACTGCACTAAACTTACTAATCTTTTGCAATTTGTTAGCGTTCAGTTTTTTATTCTGAATTGTTTTGACTTTGTGCTGTTTTTACTCAGAAGAAAAACACAAAGCGAGTCAACTGAATAAGAGGCTAATTTAAATTCAAGAGGAGATGTGGGGCATAAGAAATGGTCATAAACGTGTATCTGATGTGGTCATTCTATTTCTCACTCAGATGTAGTTGTGCTTCCATGGTTACAAAAGGACCAGTTAAAAAATTCAACCAGTGAAGAGTTTGGACTATACGACAATACCTTAGTAGCGCTGTGTGTTTGTACATAACTCTACTTCCAAAAGGACTTTCTCATTTCAGGTTCATTCCTTCCTCATAACCACCTGTTCAGTAGGTGTTGCAATATTGTTATATTTTGTAGCAATAAGAATAAACAAAAACCATCCCTACCCAATAAAGCAATCACAGGATAAACATAGTTGAAACAAACAGCCCTTTACTAAACATGGGGAAACTCCAGTGCTCCTCGTCCTTCCAAAGCACTGTAGTAAGAACTACAAAACTCAAAGATGAAATTAATGCATTAATATTGCACCATAACACCTGAAGCAGTCTCAATACTCTTCCCCACTTAATACAATCACCAATGAAAAGGAGGTTTTCATTAAAATGAATAACACTTTTACTGTTTTTATTTATTTATATTTAAAACATTTTATAGATTCATTTTGGAAAATATAGAAACTGCTGATTGATAAGCAAAAGAAAGAAAATAAAAATAATACATAAGCCCACCCCTCAGAGATAAGCTTTAGTAATATTTTGATTTTATTTACAGATATTTTTAGTTGTTTCATATACGGTATTTTTGAAAACAGATGATAGAGTTTTTACTGTTTGAAGTTTTATTCTGTTTAAATTTTAAAGCTTAACAATATATTACAAATATAATAAATAAGTCACTGGGTTAAGTTTTTGCATGCTACTCCATATGGAATTTTTGTTCATTAATGTTCAAGATTTAGATCGCTTCCTATTTTCTTTGTTACAAACAATGCTCAGATGAATAACTTGTGTGTGTGTGGTTAAATTTTTATTTAATTTGTTATAAAACTGTATTCACTAGGTTAAAGAGACAGGTATTATTAAGGCTTCTGACTCATATTTTCAAACTGTGCTTTAGCTCTAAGACTTCCCCAGTTCACACCGAAAAGGAGGTACTAATGTAGCAAGACTGGCTCCATTACCCAGTAAAAAAAGACCAAGTAACTCTAGAGGTACATTTAGCAATAACCGGGATATGGAGCAACAGAAAATGTAGTCCTGAGTTACCAGGAGTGAGTCAAGGCAGGCTGTGGATAGGAGAGGGGAAGCAGAAGAGGAGACAGGGAACCTGGGCCATGGACAACCTGCCCTTGACCTCTGCTCCCTGGCTCCTTCCATACAGTACATCAGCTACTGAAGGGTCTGTGCCTGGCCAGAGGAATCTCTTCCCTACAGCAAGGGAGTCAGTAATGGAAAAGGAAAAATTACAGAACCTTTAAAAATTATTAAAATTCTACTCATTAAATTTTGGTGTCTTGGAGAAAAGTCCTGACCAGCTCATCCAAGTTAGATCCCTGAGGCAGTTCCCTAAGACCAAGGAGACTTACTGCTTCTGTTTTTACCTTGTGGTTCTGGAGAAGTGGTACAGCCCAGTCCCAAAGTCAGATGATTCTAGAAGAGATGCTTCCAAAGCAGGATGATAAATAAGTTTCACCCTTAATGCCAATGAATGGTATTGGCTGCCTGGAGTGCTGTGTTGAGAAGGATCTTGAAACTGCACCCCTGAGGGTGCAAGGCAGTGACTGGTTGGCAGTATCTTTTATGGGCACAGGAATGGAGACTGGCACCACAGTTATCCCAAATCATTTTTCTTCTAAAAGTTCTCTTTTAATTAATGCCTTCCTGTTAGTCACCAGAGCAACACCCCACTGAGTTACCCACAGTCTCGTTCTCATCCAGAGCACACCGTGCCCTCAAATATAGTGATAGAAATCCACCTGGGCAAGCCTTCATATTCCATTCTTTGTCTTTTTTAAAAAATAAGTGAAAAGTACTTTATTTGTATTTCTCAGAGTTTTCCCAGTTTTTGTTTCTTTTCTTTTTAAAGAAAGAAGGTGAAAAAGGAAAAAGTCTATTATAACATATTTCAACTTCATGTTATGAACATTTGATATGAATTAGAAAAAGAGATACATGGGGAAAAAGGAAAACAGAGGGAGACAGGAGAGAGACCAAACATGAGAAAGGTGCCAGCAAGGATTTGAAGGAAAGAGAGAAATGTGCAACTTATGTGGCAGAGGAAAAAAATGAGGGTAATATGGACATGAGTTGAGAAGGAAAGAGGAAAATAAAAAGGAAGTGAGGGGAGAAGGAAGAGAGAGATCCCACAGTTCCTGAAAAGAATAACTATTCTCGTAAAAATGAGCAAAGAGGGAGGGAATGAAATCTCGATTTAATCTTATGGAGGTCAGTTGAAGTGAGCTTTGCCATGTTGTCTCAGGTGAAGCCCAGAAGGACTTTTGCTGAATATGCAATTGCATATTGAATGAAGAATCTAACAAGTTGTTTTGTCCAATTTCTCCTAACAACTTGCTTCAGGGCATCCTTAGCTTCTATTAAGGCTGTTGCTTTGCTTAATGAATCACAATGGTGACATCTCATGATATTCTCATATACAAATTCCCTAAATTCAATAGAAATAAATGCAAATCCACTGGCAGAGGCTATAGCATCTAGCAAGACAAGGGATGTAAGTAATTGTTGTGGGGCTGTCATTGGCATAGCAGGCATTTAAAATGGAACTCAGTGCACTGAGGTTAACACTCAGAATAATCCTGGGATATCAACGTGTGATTTTGACCAAATATGTCTTGAGTCACTTTTGATAAAAATACTGCTGCTTTTGGAGAGTTATTTTTAATTTTTTGGCAACGCTAGACCTCTACATGGTCTTTTGTTTTCTGATTCTTCTTTGAAAAAACAAATGGGTTTAAAACGTTAAAAGCCATCCCCATCTATTTTAACATTAAAAAAATACATCAGGGACTTCCCTGGTGACGCAGGGGTTAAGAATCTGCCTGCAAATGCAGGGGACACCGGTTTGCGCCCTGGTCTGGGAAGATCCCACATGCCGCAGAGCAACTAAGCCTGTGTGCCACGACTCCTGAGCCTGCACTCTAGAGCCCGCGAGCCACAACTACTGAGCCCGCATGCCGCAACTACTGAAGTCCACCCGCCTAGAGCCCATGCTCTGCAACAAGAAAAGCCACCACAGTGAGAAACCCGCGCACCGCAAGGAAGAGTAGCCCCTGCTCACCACAACTAGAGAAAAGCCCGCACACAGCAACGAAGACCCAACACAGCCAAAAATAAATAAATAAAAAATAAATAAATATATTAAAAAAATACATCAATATATAAAATTAAAAGTGAATATCTCTAGGACCTACTGTATAGCACAGGGAACTATACTCAATATTTTGTAATAACCTATAAGGGAAAAGAATCTTAAAGATAGATAGATTGACAGATGGATAGATAAAAATAACTGAATCACTTCGCTGTACACCTGAAACTAACACAACATTGTAAATCAACTATATTTCAATTAAAAAAAAACCTGAATACTTCTTAAAAAAGAAGGATTGTTCCCCATTCCCCAAGAACAACTACTGTTAAGAGTTTGGTGGGTACTTTTTAGACCTTTTAAAAACCACATACAAACAAATATATTTAGTTAACTACCTCTCTAAGTTCTATTAATCTCTTCCTCACTCACTCTGCTTCAGCCACTCTGCCTTCCTCACCTTCTTCTCCAACACATCAGGCACGCTGAAGTGTGCTCCTAACCCTAACCCTAATCCTCACCCCCAGGCCTCTGCACTTCCTATTCCCTACCCAAATGTTCTTTTCCCAGTTATGCTCATGTCTTGCCCTCTCATCTCCATCAGATCATTACTCAAATGTCACTTTTCAGTGAGCTTTTCCCTCACCATCCTCTCCAACACTGGGCTCCTTGTACAACACTCTCTACCCCTTTATCTGCATATTTCATCTCTTCACATACTATATATTTGACTAATTTCATTCATTGTCTGCCTCCCTCCAGTGGAGGGCAAGCTCCACAATGACAGGGCTTTTTGTCTGTTTCGTTTCCTGCTAAATCCCTAGATCCTAGAACAATGCCTGACACATAGAAGGTACTCAATATATTTGTGGAATAAGTTAATTCACATTTATTTTTAGAAATATTGCAATATATTGTATGTACAGTTTGACAACTCTTTTTCCACTCAAAGGTAGGTCATAGATATCTTTCCATCTTGGTATTTAAAGACATTCCTCATTCTTTTTAATGACTACATAGTTTTCCTTATAAAACAAGTACTCTAACCATATGTCTTTTTTTTTTAACATCTTTATTGGAGTATAATTGATTTACAATGGTGTGTTAGTTTCTGCTTTATAACAAAGTGAATCAGTTATACATATACATATGTCCCATATCTCTTCCCTCTTGCGTCTCCCTCCCTCCCACCCTCCCTATCCCACCCCTCTAGGTGGTCACAAAGCACCGAGCTGATATCCCTGTGCTACGCGGCTGCTTCCCACTAGCTATTTTACATTTGATAGTGTATATAAGTCCATGCCACTCTCTCACTTAGCCCCAGCATACCCTTCCCCTTCCCCATGTCCTTAAGTCCATTCTCTACATCTGGGTCTTAATTCCTGTCCTTCCCCTAGGTTCTTCAGAAACTTTTTTTTTTCTTTTGATCCCATATATATGCGTTAGCATACGGTATTTGTTTTTCTCTTTCTGACTTACTTCACTCTGTATGACAGTCTCTAGGTCCATCCACCTCACTACAAATAACTCAATTTTGTTTCTTTATGGCTGAGTAATATTCCATTGTATATATGTGCCACATCTTCTTTATCCATTCACCGGTCAGTGGACACTTAGGTTGCTCCCATGTCCTAGCTATTGTAAATAGAGCTGCAGTGAACATTTTGGTACATGACTCTTTTTGAATTATGGTTTTCTCAGGGTATACGCCCAGTAGTGGGATTGCTGGGTCATATGGTAGTTCTATTTTTAGTTTCTTAAGGAACCTCCATACTGTTCTCCATAGTGGCTGTATCAATTTACATTCCCACTAGCAGTGCAAGAGGGTTCCCTTTTCTCCACACCCTCTCCAGCATTTATTGTTTGTAGATTTTTTGATGATGGCCATTCTGACTTAACCATATGTCTTTTGATGGACATATAATTTTGCCTCAACTTTTTTATATACAAAATAATGCTACAATGAATGGCCCTGTTCATATATGCCCTTTGGATCCTTTTAATAACAAAATAAAGTTCAGGCTATTAGACATTGCTTTTTGGCCAAGCTTTCATATATATATATATAAAATCTGTAATGTGCTGCATTTTTTGTGTTTGTGACTAAGAATATGTATTACCATTTTATGAAATACCACATTATTTCATTATTGTTAATTAGTGAGCTAATAATTCTTATTCTTTAAATTCATCAAATAGTCTAAGCATCTGTGTCTCCAGCAAGAGATAAGATATTCAAAGAAATGAATGGCTGGACTTCCCTGGTGGCGCAGTGGATGAGAACCCGCCTACCAATGCAGGGGACATGGGTTCGAACCCTGGTCTGGGAAGACCCCACATGCCGCGGAGCAACCAAGCCCGTGCACCACAACTACTGAGCCCGTGCTCTAGAGCCTGCAAGCCACAACTACTGAGCCCGTGCGCCACGAGCCTGTGCTCCACAACAAAAGAAGCCACTGCGATGAGAAGCCCTCACCACAACAAAGAATAGCCCTCGCTCGCCACAACTAGAGAAAGCCCGCACGCAGCAACGAAGACCCAATGCAGCCAAAAATAAATAAATAAAATAAATGAATTTTTTTAAAAAAAGAAATGAATGACAGTCAAAAGGGGTTGCAGAAAGGAGTTTAGTAAAGGAATTGTTTACAAAACTGCAGACAGGGTTAAGGAAAACCAACAAGATTCAGTGAAGCACCAGAGGGCTGGCAACAGTGGGAAGCTGTTACCCATTTTAGCTGAAGGGGAAATAGTAGGAATGACTACTGGAACCTAGTGAGACCTGCAGCTGAGGAGAGAGCCACTCACTAGGAGCTGTGTTCTCAAGTAGAATTATGTAGTCACTGCTGGACAACAGCCTGGCAGGGAGAGCTGGGAGGAATAAAGACCTGGACCTCTTTCTCTTCCTACCCTTCAAGTTCTGACTAGAGGCTGCCATTGGCTGGGCCCAACCAGAAGCCATGGGACAAGGAAGCCCTGCTAAGCAGACCATAGACTATCAGGCCTCTGGACCAGAGCAGAGTGGAAAACAGTAGGGAGTGGATCAGGGGGACAAACAGAAAATACCTAGCACCACTAGTTTCTCTTTTAGTTTTACTTCCTACCTCCACATTTGATTAGCTTGATGGACATAACCAAGGGGTTCTCATACCAATGTGTCCATAGTAGATGGCACTGCCTATGAATACAGAATATTCAGGGACAGATTGCTAAAGGCACCAGAATTTAGGCTCACAGAGAAGAAAGTAGCTGTGAGCACTAACTGAAATGCTCTAATGGTGCAAACATGGTAGCATCCTTTAGGGTGCCTACCTACTACTAATTTTTAAAGCATGACTATGGAACCAGATAATCGCAGGATTGAATCCCTACTTCTGGTATTTGCTAGTCATGTGAACTTGGTCTTAGACCTGTGCTGTCCTATATGGTAGCCACTAACCACACTGGCTATTTAAATGTATATTTACATAAACTTAAAATTTTAAAATACAATTTACATAAATAAAATTTAGAATTTAGTTCCTCATTTGCTCTTGACACATTTCAAGAGCTCAATAACTAATGTGCCTAGTGGATACTGAATTGGACAGCATAGAACATTTGCTTAAGCATCTAGCATCCAGCACTGTCAAGGAGAACTTTCTGCAATGATGGAAATGTCCTATCTGTCTAATAGACAGATTTTTACTCATACAATGCAAACATTACATATGTAATACAAACAATACATACACTGAACTCATCAGACAGTAGTAGTACGTAACTCATGGGCTTGCATGAGGGTTACGTACGACAATATACATAAAGTTCCTAGTAAACCACAGGGTACAGAGTAGGCACTCAATAAATGGTAGCTATAGCAATGGCAACAGCAACAACATCAAAAGCAGCAACATAATTGCGTTGTATCATATCCCTGATAGATAATTCTGGCGATATCGTTGCACAAGGCGCTTTGCCAACGTGTTGAGGCTGCCAGGCCTTAACAATGATCACACAGCTGTTGCTGATGAAGGCTGTGTGTCATTGAGCTGAGAGGCTCCTTGTTACGAAAGATCCCCAGCGTTGCTAGGAACTGGTTAGCAGGCTTCCATCTTGCAAGCGTGGTCATGCATGCCTTTGTTGAAAATACTGCTCTATCCCGAGACATTTTGTCCTTAATCTTTTGAATATGATGCGATTCCTAATTTTTTCTGGTGGTTTGGAATGGCATGCTTTGTCAACATATTTTTCTCACAGAATCTGATTTGTTTTCCTTGTATCTACAGGGAAGATGTGGCTCAATCTTCTGTAGGAATTCTATCAGCCTAAGCTTATACCCAGTCATCCTATTGCCTCTCTATATCATGTCCAATGACCAGTTTGAATTCATATTTTAATACGATTGTTCACGTATAATGTAGTCTAATCTACAGAATATACTAGTGATTTGAGAGAATGGGTTTTATAATCTCGAGAATGGATGTTCTATTCCTTAAGTGGAGTGAGGAAACTATTTGTCAGCAACCAAACATAACTCATTTCCTTCCAGTTTTCTCCATTACCATGTCTCCATCTCCATATTCCAAACCACCACTATCTTTTGTCCTCCTATAATCAATTTTCCACCCGGCTTAAAACATACAATAGCTTCCTGATGCACTTACAAAAGAATCTAAATGCCTGTCCATCGTCTTTTATTTTCTTCATAGAATTTACTTCTATCTGTAATTATTTATTTGATCTCCTGTTTATTTTCTTTCTGCCTTCTGCCTGCCTCATCTCTCTGCATGTAAGCTCCATGTGAGCTTATTGAACTGCTCATTGCCTGTTCATTGAACACCATCATCTCAGAACTCGGAAAAGTGCCCGGCACAGAGTAGAAGCTTTCAAAAGACTTCAAGGCTATCCTTGAGCAGGAGGTAAAGAGTAAGCCGCAAACTTCTAAATTACAATCTAGCATCATGTTTACTACGTTCCAGTGTCTTTCTGCAAAAGTCCAATATACTTAAAGGGATTCTTATTTTATGTTTTTATGTTTGTGCTATGGCCCCTGGGGCAGGGGAGGGAGGTGTCTGATGAATCCTATGGACTCCTTTTCCAAATAATGTTTAAATGCGCACGCACGCGCGTACACACACACACACACACACACACACACACACAAGGATTACAAAGGAAACCAATTATGCTGATATATAGTTATCAAAATAGTTTTTAAAAACTTCGTATTTGTGATACAGTAATAGATGTGCTTCTTTTTCACTGTGTTAAAGAACAAGATCTGATGGAGGGTCTGAAATGATTTATTTTGAGGATAGAGAAGTTCAAAAGTTATTTATCGAGATGCCTCTAACAATTGCAGTGAGATATGAAAACAGCTATGATTTCTATTGTTGACAAAGTTGCAGGTACTGCTAACAATTCTGGGATTTGTGGCCCCTTAATTTTAGAAATGGCTAAATTTCAATTAGAGGTTAGTAAAAACGTAGATGTAATTTTTTTCCCTTTCAAGTTCACAGATCCCCTTACTTTTACACATAGATCTTCGTGAATCCCTGGACCCCAGGTGAAGAGAATGGAACTAGATGATGAGAAACAGCATGTGCTCAGGAGGGCATGCATGTGAATCTTGGCTGTAAGTGTATTCTCAGCCATGGAAGTCACCTTGGATACCATCTGCAGCCTTAAATAAGGTCCTAGGCCTTTTTTCAGCCACTGGTATTATTTATTTATATATTTATATTTAAAAATATTGAAAAACACACACACAAAAACATACTCACCTGTTATCCCACCATTAAAATATAAATATAAAGCAAGAAGTGAGACTTACTCTCTTCCCTACCAATCCTACCTCCCAAAGATAATCACTGTTAAGAATTTGGTGAATACCACACCTGATTTTTAACGTGTGCGTGTGTGTACATGTTTGTGCATGTGTGCCAAACCTATATATTCACAGGAATGGAACAGTGTTGAACAAATTTGTCTGCTGCTGGATTTTTTTCACATAATACTATACTTTGGACATTTAAAAAAAATTACATTTCATTTACTTAATGAGTCTTTGATATTCCATTGTATGAATGTACCACAGTTATTGAAATTTTCTAATAAGCTCTTTTATTTGTCACTACAAATAATGCTACAATGAATATCCTGTATACATATTTTTATGTATTCTTGCTAATATTGTACAAAATTGGTTCTAGGTGTGGAATTGCTAGGTCAAGGAGTATACTTATTTTAGATTTTAGTATAGATTACAAATTAGTCAGCAAAAAGGAATCTAATTTTCACATTCCAATGAGAGTGTCCATTTTTTCACACTCTTGCCAAAATGGAATGAATATGTGTGTGTGTGTGTGTGTGTGTGTGTGTGTGTAATTTTTGTCAATTTGATGGGTGAAACTGTTAGCTCACTGCTTTAGTTTTTTTACTGTTCCTTGAATACTAGTCAAGTTAGGTATCTCTTCATAGCTTTATATTTCTTCTTCTGAATTCATAATTTGGTCTCTGAATTCACACTCTTCATCAGTATTTTATATGAGGTATTTATCTTTTACATATTAATTTGTAGATGCTCTTTTTATATTGAAGATAATAATCTTTTATCAGTAGGGGGTGCTACAAATACTTTTTCCCAGTCTTTGCTTGTCTTCTTCCATATATATAAGCATGTACATTTATGAATAGGTGGTCACCAAGGAAATCTGATACAAGAATAAGTCTAAATTACGTGATTCCACTTTAAAAATAGACCAAAATGGGGACTTCCTTGGTGGCGCAGTGGTTAAGAATCCGTCTGCCAATGCAGGGGACATGAGTTCGACCCCTGGTCTGGGAAGATACCACGTTCTGCAGAGCAGCTAAGCCTGCGCACCACAACTACTGAACCTGCACTCTGGAGCCTGCAAGCCACAACTACTGAGCCCGTGTGCTACAACTATGAAGCCTGCGCACCTAGAGCCTGTGCTCCACAACAAGAGAAGCCACCACAACGAGAAGCCCGCACACCACAATGAAGAGTAGCCCCCGCTCGCTGCAACTAGAGAAAGCCCTCACGTAGCAACAAAGACCCAACGCAGCCAATAAATAAATAAATAAACAAACAAACAAATTTTAAAATAAATAAAATAAAAATAGATCAAAATGTCATGGTAAATACATTTTAAAGTTGATTTAGTCTTTATCTTTAAAATAAAATGACAATAAGGAATTAAGGTGATTTTTATCTGATATTAAGTTTAATTCTAAAAATTAGCTAATTTTAGAACATTCGAAGAAAATTAGTTTATTTTGATAGTGGGTAAGGTGTAAGTCAGATTGTATTCTAGCACTTTAAAAAGTCCTCCACAGCATAAGTGTTTTCCCACTATGATCATAAAGAGGATCTATTTTGTAAAAATATTAGAGAGTTTTATTCTTTTGCCTAAGGACCTCTATAGTAGTTGTTAACTCGTCCAACTCTTCTGGATCCTCATTTGTCAGCAACTTGGCTTATGATTCAAGCAATTCTCCAACATCACTGTAATCATTTTACAAAATCCTGAAACATTTATAAGATTTGTAACTTCACTTAGCAATCAATTTGTTTAGAATTTGAATTGTTTATTCATTCTCTGCAACATCAGACAATAATTAGTTTATTGACATAATGGACAGAAGTAGGTATTAGTACTAATCAGGGAAGGAGTGGGGGCATTAATATCTATTAGGGGGCATTTTTGTATCATGACAACTTTGACTTCTGCTGAAACTGAAGGGACCTGGATAATAAACTTTCTGAGAACTAACATCCTTAAGGTCAAATCTGTACTTTTATAATTTTTTTTTTCCATTATGGCTTCTGGGTTTCCTGTCTTATTTAGAAGTTTCCCTCAGTCTGATGATAATATTTCACTATTTAGTTTTTCCAGGGGCTTTTACTGTTCTGCCTTTTACAATTAGATATTGACCCAATCTGGGATTTAACTGCAAAATATCTATGAAACTTTATCTTTTATCTTTTATTCAAAGAATAACTAATTTTCTCAATACGTTTTTGAATACAATTTTTGATAGTAAATTTTGGATTTTATAGACCAGCAAAGTCTAAATAGTTGTGGAGCTGACATATAGTTGTCAATTCTTAGTTTATCCAAGTAGGGATTTTAAAACCAGCATTATTACCATCGATAACCTCCACCATTTCACATGAATGACTCCAAGAAGTGGAATTTCAGAATTAAAATAAAATAGCTTAGAGTTATTAAAACTCCCTACCTTAATCTTATTTTTCCTCATTTCACAGTGGATGGGTAAGAATTTGATCACAGGGTGCAATCAGCGTGGGGACCAGTAAGTGGAATCAACTACTTTAAATAATAACTGAACTCTTCGATTGGTTTAAATGCACAAATACTAATCCTTAGCTAGGGAGGCCATTGTAACCCCTGCATCTCAGAGCAGACAGATCCCCACCCATATCCCTCATCACACTGTAAAGATTCTGAAGCTCTGAGCATGACCACATTACTACAAGAAATGAAAAGCTGAAATGGATGGGACTCGTGGGGAATCACATAGAAGGCAGTTTCAATGGAAAGCACCTAATACTCAGCACAGTTCACAAAACCCAATTATGAACAATTGGTTGTGCTGAACGAGGTCAGTCCCACCACAGTCTGACGTGATGAGGAGGTCATTAGAAATCTCTAGTTGCTCAAATAAAGGAAACGGCTGAAACACAAGAAGAATCATGTATCGCTAGCATTGATTGTCGAGGATTATGTTGTTGGATGATAAATTGTTAAATATTTGTATTTGGTGATTTTTCTGTGCCTCTATACACATTTATATAAATTATTTCGCCCCATACCTAAGATGATTACATCAATGCAGTGATGAGATTTGAATGTCAGTTGACATGTTCCTTTGTTTATCGCTAAGTCTGGCTGTGTAAGCTACTTATTTACATAGTAGTGCTGAATAGCACTTGTAAAGCTATCATTATATTTATCTTGAGTTCTCTGTTATCCAAATAAAAACAAATTTCCTTAGGCATCAGTTTGGGAATGTTGCCTTTGAAATCTAATAGTAAACCGGCTGCCTCAGCATCTGTGGAGCTCAACTCATTCCATCACCTTCCATAATTATAATTCTCCATTTGGACTCTTAGAAATGTAGTGATGGGGGAAAATCGCAATGAGAAAAGGGATAACTGATCAAAGAATTCATGGTGCTACAAAAGGAATTTTTAAATCTTTTCTCCTTTTCTTTTCTCGGCCTGAACAGGTGTTGCATTTTGCAGAATAATATGTTTTTTAAAAAGTTGCCTATAAGGTGAATTTCTATAGTGAATCATAGTGGTCTATTGATGTCTATAAAATTGAAGGTATGTTTTTCAGGTGGAAAATATCGACTCCCCCCCCCCACATTAAAACGTATACATGCATCACACATGCATTTTAAAAGCAAAACCTAAAAAATTCTAAATAAAACATGAGGAATAACTCCAAGAATAAATTACAGAATGAAAACACAAAGGAACTTGAGTTGTTGTGCATTTGGAATAAGAAGCCTGAGGATTTAAAAGAAAAATAACAACAACATCGTATTGAACAGAACATGCCAGGGGCAGAGCTGAACAGTATTATGAAAGACATTTTTCATTCTTAACCAGAGTATGCTTGTGTGTACAAGATGACAAAATAATCAAGTGAAGAGTGAATAATTCAGCTCACCAACAGGTTGTTTCGTGTTGAACTGATGGAATGCCAAGTAGTTAGTTGGGATATTTTCCCCCTTGGAACATACGTCTAAACAAATACTCTTAAAGGAAGAAAGCAGCTGAATTTCTGAGCATAGATTCTGAAAGCCTGGATTGTGTGCCTGGCTTTGTCTCTCTGGATAAATTACTTTGAGTTTCTTTCTTTTTTTTTTTTTAAGGGAATTTAGGAGAAGTTAGAGACGTCATATCATATAGGAGTATCCAGGATTTTTTTTTTTTTAAGATGTTGGGGGTAGGAGTTTATTTATTTATTTATTTATTTAT
>NC_041219.1:26314326-26361961 GCF_002837175.3 Physeter macrocephalus
TATTTATTTATTTTTGCTGTGTTGGGTCTTCGTTTCTGTGCGAGGGCTTTCTCTAGTTGTGGCAAGCGGGGGCCACTCTTCATCGCGGTGCACGGGCCTCTCCCGCTGTGGAGCACAGGCTCCAGACGGGCAGGCTCAGTATTTGTGGCTCATGGGCCTAGTTGCTCCGTGGCATGTGGGATCTTCCCAGACCAGGGCTCGAACCCGTGTCCCCTGCATTAGCAGGCAGACTCTCAACCACTGCACCACCAGGGAAGCCCCTACTCTGAGTTTCTGAATCTTCATATCCTGATCTGGAAATGGAGGACATGACCATCTCAAAGAGCTGTAAGGATAAAATTAGAGAATGTGCATAAAAGTATCTGGTAAATAATATATACTCAATACAGGGCTCAGAGATGGTCCATGCACTTGTCTTTTATGGTGTATGCTGTGTATTTCACATAATTTTCCATAGTTCGTTTTCTATATTAAGCTAACAGTTTACATATGACCTACAAGGAGAACTGTGATATATTCAGAAAATGAGCCTTCTCAGTGATAAGCCAAGGTGTGTCCTCAGATCAAAAAGAAAGCTTGGATACCACTAGGATAGATTCAACTACCAAATAATTTTTAATCATTCACTATTTCACTCCCCAAAACATGTACTTGTTGGCTACCCTGTGCCACACACATGCTAGGGCTGACTGGGCAGGCCCCTGTCCCTCTACGCCCTTATAATCTGTTTGGGAAGAAAGGTGATATGTAACACACTTTAGTGAAATGTCATAAAGGCTATAGTAGAGGTTGGAATGAAGTATAAGAGGAAGAAATTTGTATCATCTTGAGAAGTATCACATGGAGGCTGATATTTAACAATTTAATAAATGCTTTCATTTACGATTAAAAAAATAGATTCAGCTATCATGGAATCATCTTGCTATCCCTGTATGTGTGTGCACATGCATGCGTGCATGTGTGTGTGTGTGTGTGTGTGTGTGTGTTTTCATTTTTATAATTTCTTTTTTACTCTGGATAATTCAGAAGGTCTTTCTGGAAGCTCGATGTTCACTGACTTAACTCCCACATGAGCACTGATGCTAGCTTTTGTATCAGACAAAAAAGACAGTAAAGGGCTTCCCTGGTGGTGCCGTGGTTAGGAGTCCACCTGCCAATGCAGGGGACATGGGTTCAGGCCCTGGTCCAGGAAGATCCCACATGCCGCAGAGCAACTGGGCCCGTGCGCCACAACTACTGAGCCTGTGTGCCACAACTACTGAAGCCCGCGTGCCTACAGCCCGTGCTCCACAACGGGAGAGGCCACCGCGATGAGAAGCCTGCGCACCACAATGAAAGAGTGGCCCCCGCTCACCGCAACTGGAGGGAGCCCGCGCACAGCAACGAAGACCCAAAGCAGCTAAAAATAAATAAATAAATAAATAAATATATTTTTTTAAAAAGACAGTAAAGCAGCTAATGGAATCCTTTCTTTCAAATACTACTTTGATATGACTAATCTTGCTGTTTGGTCTAGTAATGCAGCTCTATGCTGACCATACTAGTTAATTTCTACAGCTTAGAGGACTGCTTTTCAGTGCAAAGGAAAACTAAAACAGAGTATCAGCTGTGGTGTATAATCTATATATAATCTCTTTCTATATATATATTTTTTTTTTTTTTTTTTTTGCGGTATGCGGGCCTATTACTGTTGTGGCCTCTCCCGTTGCGAAGCACAGGCTCCGGACGCGCAGGCTCAGCGGCCATGGCTCACGGGCCCAGCTGCTCCGCGGCATGTGGGATCTTCTCGGACCGGGGCACGAACCCGTGTCCCCTGCATCGGCAGGCGGACTCTCAACCACTGAGCCACCAGGGAAGCCCTCTTTCTATATTTTTATGGCTTGACATTCAGAATAAACCACAACTGTCAATTCCCCAGACCCCCAGATCATGATTACCTGGAATATCTGATTCTCTGAGAATTTCTAAGCTTATCTGCTTTTACACAAATTTACTTGCTAAGGAGATTTCATAAAAAGCAATTTAACTCTGGGCCTCTTAAGGGTGTGTGAGTGTGTGTATGTGTATATATATATAATGAAAGAAGGGCATTCAATTTCCAGTTTTCTCCCCTCCAGTAAAACGTCATCTGGTTTTACTTTTGATCCATGGAGATTCTAAAGGCAGTGTTCTACAGAAATGATTTTATTGTACCATCACATTGTTTGCACCTGGGTTTGCCCTGCAGCACAGGTGTGAGATCATGTATGGTATGGAAGAGGCAGAGGGTAGTGGGAAGGGAAGGAGTGGGTGAATATCAGAATCGTCAGGAAGCCTTTCCAAAGTGTGCATCCCTGGTTCTCCTCCCTCCTCATCTCAATCAGTCAGTTGCAGAACTAGTGAGCAAATGAGCTAAAATGGCCAGGGAGTATGTTCTTACAGAGAGCATAGGGCCTTAAACCATTCAGGTACAGACATTACACATCTTGTCAAGGATAGTGCTTACTGGGGGGTGGAAGTGAAGTTCAGGAATGTGAAAGAATACCTATTAATTTGTTGGTGTGGATTTTTATCACCAAGGAAAGGTTTTAGTTACCATTTACATAAGAACCATGAACAGCCAGCCAGGAAACTTCTGAACCAACTTGAGTCATCGTACTTAGCAGTTAATTAAAGTTCCCTTATGAATGCGAAAGAAATAAGTTCACACAAATATGTTGGTAATACCTTCCATACGGGTATCTGCCCCCATTGATATAAAACTGTTGTTGAAGCTAAATCAACTGATTAAGTCAAATAAACTGGATTATTCCTTGTGCACAATCATGCAGACATGTAAAATGTAAAACTATGATTTGCATAAAAATGTCTTTCCCAGTTGACCATTGCTATGGTTAACTAGCGCTTGTTGCTAGAGGATCTTTGGAGCAGGTTTAGCAGAGGCATCTGGAAAATGTAAGGCCATGGGTGAAGTAAGGGGGAAGTGGTTCATTGGCTCCCACCCCATATTGGTCAAGGGTGAACTCACGGACATTAGCTCCCAGGTACTTTTGGATTATGCAAGCATGAGTGGCATGGTTTCCCACAAATGTCCTAAGCTAAGTATCAGAGAGTTGAGATGAGGTACTGCCAGCTTGCACCTGCTAAAGCTGGTCAAAGCTTCATAGAAATAGTTATTGCATCTGTGGTTAGAAAAGAGGTAGGATTGAAAGGACTTAAAATCCACATGAGAGTTGCCCGGTGCATTGAAAAATAGAACATCTTTTAAAACTAAAACAAAGCTTTTTCACAGTGCATATATTCAGTACCCAGAACAACAATGGGCTGTTGAATGGAGAACGTTTAAATAAATAGAAGGCATGGGAAATGCATTTAGAGTAAAAAATGACAGGTCCTAAATCTGACACTATCTGGCAGTATGAACTTAGACCAGTTACATTCAATTTTGCTGAGCCTCAGTTTCCTGATCTCCAAAGACAGGGATAAATGATATTTTTCTCATGGGATTCTTGAATGCTAAATGAGATGCTAAATGAGATGCTAAATGTAGTAGCATGGTTAGCATTTCAGAAAATGGGCACTCCTAATAATAATTATTAGCATTCAATCAAAGTCAGCACACAAGGCAACTTGGAGGGACCACGCCATGGTTAGGGGCTGTAGATTTCAGTCAGCCAGGACCAGGGGAGGGAGAGAACAAAGGTGGCAACAGCTGGTGGGAACTAGTGGAAGAGCTTTTCTGGATCCTGGGGAACTTTAGATTAGGCAGAACAATGAAAACCAAGTTGGGAGTTGGGAGTGTCAGAGATCACACTGAGACCAGAGGTCAAGTGTGGTGACCTCTGAACCAAAGCTAGGAAACAGAACGCTCTCGGAAGGTGGAGGTCAAGTCCTGTCAAGGGTCAAAGGCAGGCAAATGGTTGTGCCAGCACACATGTTGCTCCATTACAGGCCTTCCTTGTCAGGAAGCTTGCCATTGCATTTCCTGCCATGCTGAAAACAAATAGCTGACTTCCAAGGTGTGGTCAGCCAAAAATCTGAGATATCAAAGATACACAGTCCTGCAAATGGCCAGATTATGCAGCAGTTAGCAGGAAAAGTTCTAAACAAAACATCTGTATTATGTACTCATCCCAAGAAGTTATGCACTTTTTTCCAACGATGTCTATAACTTAAGGAGTTCTTATTTACTATTTACAAGGTGTGACAAATTTTTCTGATTTTCTTTGAACTTCCTGTATCTTTCTGCCCTGGCCCTGTGCCTTTAAATTGGTACTGTGACCAGAATTCAGTTAAAATAAGCTCTTTAACCTCATGCTTGTAAATGTCTTAACATGTTTTACATTGATCCACACTTCACTGATTCCAAACATCCATCCATCCATCTACCCACACATCCATCTATCCATCCATCTGTCTTAGTCCATTGGGCCTCTATAATAGAATATATAGTAAAATACAATAGACCAGGTGGCTTAAACAACAGACATTTATTTCTTAGAGTTCTGGAGGCTGGGAAGTCCAAGATCAAGGGTTGACAGATTCCATGTCTGGTGAGGGCCTGTTTCCTGGTTCATAGATGGCCATCCTTTTGATGTGTGTCTTCACATGGTGGAAGGGTCAAGGGAGCTGTCTGGGGTCTCTTTTATAAGAGCACTAATACCAGTTATGAGGACTCTACCCTTATGACCTAAGTGTCTCCCAAACACTTACCTCCAAATACCATCACATTGGGGATTAGGTTTCAACATATGAATTTTGGGGGGGACACAAGCATTCAGTCTATAGCACCATCCATCTATTCATACATTCATTTATTCATTCAACTATTCAATAATCCAATAATTTAATCATTTAACTAGAAAATATTGATTATATGCTTTCTAAATTACTATTGCAAAGGGTTATAAGAGTATCTGGCAAATAGTATAAAGTGCAGCGGTGCCTCATGCATTTGTCTGTTAGAGTATACTGTATATTTTATAAATTTTCCATACTTTGGTTTCAATTTTAAGCTAATAGGTTACATGTGACATATAAGTAGGTAAGTGTGTGGTACTATCTCACTGAGGTTTTAATTTCATTTAAAGGCTAATGATGTTGAACATCTTTTCATGTGCTTAATTGCTTTCTGTATACTCTCTCTGTGAAAAGTCTTGACGTTTGCTCATTTTCTAACTGGATTATTGTTTTTTTTACTATTGAGTTTTGAAAGTTCTTTATATATTCTAGATACTTGTCCTTTGGATGGGTGGTTTGCAAATATTTTCTGCCTGTCTGTATCCTGTCTTTTCATCATCTTAATAGGATTTTTCACAGTGCAAAAAGTATGATTTTGATTAAGTCTAATTAACTTTACATAATCAATTTTCATGGATTTTCTTTTATGGATTTTGCCTTTGATGTCAAATCTAAGAATTCTTTGCCTAGCTCTAGATCCTGAAGAATCTCTCACTGTTTTTCTAAAAGTTTTTAAGTTTAGTTTTTACATTTAAGTCTATGATCCATTTAGAGTCAATTTTTGTAAGATGTAAGACAGGCTGAGGTTCAGTTTTTGTCTATGGATGTCCAGTTGCTCCAGCTCTATTCGCTGAAATGCTATCTTTCCTTCATTAAATTGCTTTTGCACCTTTCTCAAAAATTAGTTGGGCATATTTTCGTGGATTTACTTCTGGGTTCCTTCTCTATTCTGTCCCACTGATGTATGTGTCTATCCCTCTGTCAGTACCATATATTCTGATTATTGAAGTTTATGATATGTCTTCTAATCAAGTACATGATTACTCCTACTTTATTCTTTTTTTTTTTTTTTGGCCACACCATGCGGCTTGCGGGATCTTAGTTCCCTGACCAGCTATAACTATAAAACTCTTGCTGGGATTTTATCCTTCCTAGGTTCAATCTTTTAATACATGAATATGGTATGCCTCTTCATTTAAATAGGTCTTCTTTGATTTCTTTTGTCACCATTTTGTAGTTTTTAGCATATAAGTCTTATGTACATTCTATTAGATTTACACCTAAGGACATCATTTTTTGATTAATTGTACATAGTACTGTACTTTTAGTCTGGTGTTTATGTGTTCATTGCTAGTATGTAGAAATACAATTTTTTTTTTTTTGGTATGCTTCTTGAATCCTGCACCTTGAGAAACTTACCTATTGGATCTAGGAAGTTTTATTTCTTCCTTTCTGAGCTGTATGCCCTTTATTACCTGTTAAAAATATAATTAGCTTAAATATTTCCTCAATATACATTTAGAACCATATGAGACATTGTTATAATTTTTGTTCCAACCATCAAACATAAATTAGAAAACTAAAAGAAGTCTATTGTATTTAATCTTATTATTGCTAATCATGTTCTTTCTTCCTTCCCAACATTCCAGGGTCCATCTTTTATCATTTCCTTTCCATTTAGTGAATTTTCTCTAGCCATTTTTTTTAAAGAAGTTCTGCTGGTGATAAATTCTCTTAGTTTTTCTTCATCTGAGAATTTCTTGATTTCCCTTTCATTTCTAAAAGATATTTTCACTGGATATGGGATTCTGCAGTGGCAGTTCTTTAATTTCAGCACTTGAAAAATGCTGTACTACTTCCGTCTGTCATATTTCTGATGCAAAATCCACTCTTATTCAAGTTGTTTTCCCCTTGTAGGTAAGGTACTGTTTCTCTCTCGCTGCTTTCAAGATTGTTCTTTGTCTTTAATATTTAGTAATTTGACTATGATGCATCTTTAATGCAGATTTCTATGTTTCTTTGGATTTATCCTGTTTGTGGTTAGCTCAGCTTCTTTAATCTGTAGATTATATCCTTTGCAAGTTTCAGCCATGGTATTTGAGTATTTCTTCAGCCCCATATTCTTTCTCCTGTCCTTCCAGGACTCCAAGGACATGATATTAGATCTTTTGTATTAGTTTTTCATGTTCCTAAGACTCTTGTTCATTCTGTTCCCAGCATATTACCTCTTTGTTCTTTATACATTTTTTAAGAGAGAATATTATTCAAAAGTCAAAAGGTAAAATATTTCAAATCCTTCCTGATGAGTGACATTAGAAAGCCCTGTAGCCCAGGATGGCTATGAATTTCAGCCCTATCACATGCTAAGCAGTAGATGGGCCTGGATCCCCTATTTTATGGAAGCAGTTGAGGCAGTGAGGGTTTAAGCCACACAACAGAGGACATATAACTATTATTACCAGTATACAAATGAGTAAGATGGGTCTTTGAGACAGGCAGAGCAATTTGCCAAAATAACACAGCAAATTAATGGTGGAGCTACGATTTGAACCATGGGGCACCTATGATCTCCAACTACAGGATGCACTATTGACCAAGGTGCCCAGCTGCAGCACAATGAAATCTATTGCAGGCGTGCTGTGTAGGGCCATTCCTGGATGACATGGGGTTCTCTGACAGCTCACTCTGCCTTAAGAACTCCTCAAGATCCTTGCCACACCTCTCCTAGACTTCACAGCAGTCTAAGATGCTTCCACCCAACTTGCCTCCCTCTCTCCTTCACTTAGGGTCAGACATACATCACTGATGTTGGCTCACCCAGCCTATCCCAGCTCCCTCTCCCGTTTTCTCCAATACAGGCATTTCCCTTAAGAAAATCCTTGCATCTTTAATACCAGTTTGGCATCTGTTTCTGGAGGAGCTAAATTAACACAATCAGGTAATCTGATTTAAGAGCTCAAGGTATTGACTACCACTCCATAAGTGGTAGAAAGAAATAAGTGCTCCTGAGGAATTATTTAAGATTCCACTGGGGAGATCAAATAAAATAATATATGCGGGAAGATTTTATAATCTCTTAAATTGACTGCAAATGCAAGTTGTCCTTATTATTTACAGTTCACACAGCATAGTTTGCCGTGGACTCTGCCTGCTCTCAGCCACTGGCCTAGGTGTGGATGATTTCCAGTTTATCATATAAGCTAATGATTGCTGCTTTGTGAGAACTGCAGACTTACCACTTTAATTTTTATAATACTTAGCATAGCCATGATTTATAAGGCATGTTAGTGACATTACACCCTAAGTTGGTTTTTATCCAAATAAACTGGAATTTGGCAAGAACTCTGTAAAAATTGATATAATGTGCACCTAGCAATGATCCCATTCATTACCATCCCAGTTATTTAAATTGTCTTTAAACAAGGGTGTGGTGAGTTTTCGGAGAACTGATAATAAACTCCACACCTGCTCTACCTGTTCCACATCAAAGGTAATTGAAAGCTTACCTGTTATTATCTGGCCTCCTCACCTGGGAAGCAAGAAACTGCGTGTGAGGAGCTCTTGTTCATTTAGGCCACAAAATGGATTTGAATAAATCACTTAGCTATCCTCAATAACTAATATAAAATGATTCTGTTATTACTGTCAAATAGACTCCTGACATTGAATCATGTCAGAATGAATTAAAGTTTACCAAAATGCCAAGAACATTAAATAGAATATTTCAAAGTGCACTTGGAACAAGAAGAAAAACATGAAAAGGATAAGCTGACTTGGGGTAGAGGGTACATGATTAATGCATGACAAAAACAAGTTAAAGTTCTCCACTCCTATATGCTTTCATCTTTATCTCAAAAAGCAATAGACTGGAAAATATGGGAAACAGAAATTCAGTTTACAGGAGAATCAAAGCCCAAGATAGATGAGCAGATAATAAGAAAGCATGTCACAATTATATGAACTCAAGTCTGGATGAATTACACTCTAAGGTAGTGATAATCATGGAAAATGTTTATTATCAGATTCAGGTTTCTGCTCTAAGTGCTTGATATATACCCCCTAACTTAATCCTCACAAAAACCTAGAAAGTAGATGCTTTTGTTTTCTCCATTTTTCAGATGGAAAAACTGAGGCCTGGGGAAGCTAAACAGCTTGCCCATGGCAGGGCTGGGATTTGAGCCCAGACAGTCTGACTCTAGAGCCTTCTGGTCAGCATATGGTTCACAGATCAGCAGCAATTTTATTACCTGGATGTGTGTTAGAAATGTGGAATCTCAGACCTATAGAATCAAAATCTGCATTTTAATAAGATCTCCAGGTAATTCTTACACACACTGCATTTTGAGAAGCACTCCTCTAGGGACCATATTCTGCCACTCAATCATACACTTTGCTATCTCCATCACACTAAAGACCGAATAAATGTGAATGCAGGACACTGTAAATGACCTTTTAGAAATCACAAAGTATGAGAGGGGTAGAAGGAGAGAGGTGATGAACAAACCCCATGGTTTTCAGAAAGAATGTATGAGGGAGGGGGGAATCAACAGAGTAAAATCCAGTGTAACTGATAGAAATTCTTGGCAAATTCTAAATTAGAGAGCTAAAAGATGATCTCAAGGAACCAATGTGGGTTCACCAAGAAAATGTTCTGTCAAATGAACCTGATTTCCTTTCTGGAGGGACATACAGATATCAGGAAAATACCAGAATTATATTACACACAAATGTCAGTATCAAGAATGAGTTTTGGTAAAGTCTTTCTTGTTATGCCTGTTGATAACATAAGCATAATCAGTAGCTAATTGAATAACTATATCCAAAGCAGGTTGATTAATAGATAATTGTAAATAAGCAAAAAGGTATTATTCTTTTATTCATTCAAAAAATGTTCACTGAGCATCTTCTAGGTGCTGGGGATACACTGATGAACAAGACAACATTCTGCTCTCATAAAACAACAACTAAACAAATAAAGATAATTACAGAAGTTAAATAAAAATAAAACATACACATTAGCTAGAGTGAGAAGAGGAATATTTCTTAGGTGTTGACATTTGACCCAAGACCTGACTATTAAAGGGGAAGCAGCCACGAGGGGTCTGATGTAAGAGCATTCTAGACCAAAGGACTAGCAATATATGAAGGCCTGGGACTGGCCATGAGCTTAGCATGTTGAAAGAATAGGGCAGATAAAGTCTGCAAGGCCAGGTCAGTGCAGTCTTGAAGACAATAGTAAGTGTAAGGGAATTCACTGGAGCATTTTAATTTGGAGCATGATGTGATCTGATTTATGATTTTAAAAGATCAAAGACTGCCATGTGGAGAAATGGATTACAATGGGGGAAAAGGGGGACTCTTGCTCTTGATTCAGGTCTCACCATCTTTATTGGAAATTTAGAAGAAAACTCTGCAAGGATATAAGATTTCATGACTAAATCTGTACATACAGCTAAGCTAAGGTCTTCTGTGGTAGGTTATGGATTCCCAATGAAATGAGCAGTCTTGAAGTAGCTTCCAAAATTAGCAGATGAAATGTAAAATACTAGAAACACAAAGTTCTGAACTTAGCTTAAAAAAGAAAGTCCCGGGCTTCCCTGGTGGCGCAGTGGTTGAGAATCCGCCTGCCGATGCAGGGGACACAGGTTCGTGCACCGGTCCGGGAGGATCCCACATGCCGCGGAGCAGCTAGGCCCGTGAGCCATGACCGCTGAGCCTGCGCGTCCGGAGGCTGTGCTCCGCAACGGCAGAGGCCACAACAGTGAGAGGCCCGCGTACAGCAAAAAAAAAAAAAAAAAAGTCCCATAGGTTCAGTAAGGGTCGAGAGAGACCTGGTTTAGCTGAGTTTGCAGGGAAAAGGTAAATTTTACTTAAATTTTTGGCCAATTTGAGACAGCATATATACTGGTTTTTAAAATCCTAATGGAGTTTTAGGTTGCATGGAAAGACTTAGGTAATGATTCTTAAATTTGAGTAAGTATCAGAATCACTTGAGAAATGAAGCACAGGCACACACAAGTGTGCTAGGCTGCTTTGGCTAGTGTAATGTTCTGATGATAGTTTGTGATGCC
Source organism: Physeter macrocephalus (assembly GCF_002837175.3). Lineage (NCBI taxonomy): Eukaryota > Metazoa > Chordata > Mammalia > Artiodactyla > Physeteridae > Physeter > Physeter macrocephalus. The sequence continues at coordinate 26,325,117 of NC_041219.1, forward strand.
CCAGAACTGCAACCAAGAAAGTAAGTCCACAGTGTCTGTCATACTGGAAACATGCATCACAGATCCAACAGTCATGTCTCAAGGAGGTCAGTGGTATTGGAGAAGTAGATGTTGCGCGTTACAGAGAAGATGTATGGCTTTCAAGAGTGGAAATATTCAAAACCCTTGGAGATTTTTAGATAGGGATGTTTCATGTACAATAAACTGATATTATGATGTCTTAGTGAATCAAATAAATTTGTTGGTACAATTAGTACTATTCCATGGTTGAGGGCCTAAAATACAAAGACATAGGAATTCAGCGCAAAATAAAAATTTCCAGTACCCATTGTGGAACCCTGAGGGTAAAGATTTTTTTTTTTAATGTTCTAAAAATCCAGTGAGAGATGGACATGGGGGATGATAACACAGATATCCACAGTCTTATAGGGAATAGTAGAGAGGCACAGTCCTTGTTCCATCTGGGAGTTCACAAGAGATTTCCTGGAAGAGATAATGCTTTAGCTGAGTATTAAAGATGAGTCAGACATAATTAGCCTGTGAAGAAGTGTGGGATGAGTGTTCCAGATTGAAGAAATAACTCCCACAGAGGCATGGGGCTGGAAGCAGCAGGGCACATGTGGGGAATTAAAAGGGTATTACAAGAGGAGAAAGGGAAAGGGGCAGTTATTGGGAGAAAACACTGGAGAAGGATGTCAAAGAGGGCCTGGATAAGTAGTTTAGTGTTTAGTTTTGTAAACGATGGGGAGATTTTAAAGATTTTAAGTATTTTAGAGATTATTCAGCAGCTATGTAGTCTTAAATAAGTTAAGACAAGAGAACGAGGGACTAGTTACAAGCAAATCAGGATGACTCTAAGAGCTTGGGTTATAGTAATAGTGGTAGGAATGAAAAGAAAGAGATACATTGGAAAAAACACTTTTCAGAATATGAAATCAGCATAATTTGGTGATAAATGTGCATGCATGAGGGTAGGTGGAGATGGAGAAGTTAAGGGTAACTAATTCCGGTGACTGGTGAAATGCCAAGAAAGAAAACAGAAGAGCAAGTTTGGGGTGAGTTCAGTTTTGGACATGTTGTTTGAGGTGTCTATTCTACATGCAGGTTGAGAGGTCCAGGCTGAAGCTCGGAAGAGAGTATGGGGCTCAGAAGAGGGATATGGATTGGAGGTCATCAACTATAGGTGGTAGTTGAATCCATGAGACTGGAGAAGGTTACTCAGGGGCAGTAGGGAGAGGCCTGGTGAAATTAGTGCACCCACACCTTCCAAATGGATGTCAGATGCCAAGTTAGGGCAAAGTCATGATGGACTCAAGCTGGTTGGGTCTACATAGGGGAGACTGTCATAACACGCTCCCTGCTCAGAGGCTCAAGAAATTGGTTTAGGGAAATGGCAAGTTGCTCAAACACTAAGGAAAATAAATAAAATACCTAGTCCAAAAGACCGAGCGAGTTATTTCAGGAAATCCCTGAGCTCTATCTCTCAGAGATATAGTTGATTTACGCCTTTATTTACCTTTCATTGGTCCTTGTTTCATTAAATTATAATGAGATAGGTGGGAAGGTACATGCCCTTTCTCAATGGTGAACGATTTGTCATGGACAGAGTCTGACAACTTGCCCATAGACAGTAAACTGAGAAGCCTCTCCAGACCCAGATCATTAGGAAGGACTTTCCAGGTGCCAAGCAGTTGCTGCTTCTGTTGCTTGCTTCAAGCCCTTAGAAAAGTGCAAATTATCCCAAAAGCCATTGGGCAAATGCCATCTTGCCTGCAGGAGTAGCCTAACTCTGGAGAAGCATCACTTAGGAGACATCAAATTCCCTGAGCTTGTCCACACATGACAGCTTGTGAGGGCCCCTAAGGAAATCAAGGTTATTGAAGAAAATATCACTGGTTGGCATGCAGGTCTGTCTTTCTCACCTCCTATGCCTTTTGCTACTAAGCAGATGGTGCTGTGGCACTTGTTAGGAGCCTGGGCCTAATTCAAGAGCCTACCTTTGCTTTCACTGAAGCTACTGAATTTGAGGGGACCTGGGGAGAATTAATATACCTCAGTATTCCTCTAACATCTTTTCCCTGTGTGATATATCCATTCTCACCTGCTGTTTTCATATTGTACTCCTTTCATCCCTCTGTCTCATATTGAAAGCCTGCTGTGCTGGAATACTGCCTCTATCATTCTTAACAGGTTGCACACACCATCAGAGTTTGCAAATGGCAATGCCCTGCTAGTGGAAATCTTTTCCTAAGGCCTCCTTCCCAAATGTTCCAGGCCAGCAGGGGTTAACTAGAGTCTTGCCCGTGAGCCTGTCTCTGGGAAGCTGACTTGTTCCTACTTGTCTGGCTTGGAACTTCTGCAGCCTGTTTCAACAACACCTTTTTTAGTTGAGCAAGGTTCATGGGATAACAGTGAGGGTCATTGCTAGGGAGAAAGTCAAAGCAAGAGGAGCAATTAGATGATTAAATTGAAAGATGTTCTTTACTAAACAATTCACCACAGTTTCCAAAGATATTTACACTCTGCCTCTTTTCCAAATTCACTTACAGATCCTCTCCTGCCCTTCAAGCAATTATTCCCCTCAATTCAAGTGTCTGGAAGGGGGCTGGATAGAAAGCAAGTCTCGATTCTTGACTAGAGCTGCTGGATTCTTCAACTACTGGCCTTACCTCCAAAAGAATCTTAATAGCCCAATTTAAAGACTTGTCATTAGGTAAAAACCCAATTTAGCACCTTTAATTGTGAGGCAGAAATTCTTTGTACCTTGTTGTTCTAGATTTACAGATAGATAGATAGATAGATAGATAGATAGACAGATAGAGTAATGGTTACTTTTGAGTGTCAACTTGGCTGGCTCATGGTGCCCAGATATTTGGTCAAACATTATTCTGGATGTTTCTGTGAAGGTGTTTTTTGTATGAGATTAGCCTTTAAATCAGTGGACTTCAAGTAAAGCAGACTGCCCTCCACAATGTGGGTGGTCCTCATCCAATCAGTTGAAGGCCTTAATTGAAGAAAGACTGATGTACCCTGAACAAGCAGCCAGCAGACTGCCTTTGAACTAGAACTGCAACTCCTCCCTGAGTTCCCAGCCTGCTGGCTTACCCCATCAGATTTTGAACTCTCCAAGCTTCCATAATCACATGAGCCAATTCACTAAGACATATCTCTTTTCCTCTTTCTTTGTACACATCCTGCTTGTTGGGTTTCTCGGGAGAATGCTGACTACATAGATAGATAGATAGATAGATAGATAGACAGACAGATACACACATACATACCTACACAGATAGACAGATGATAGTTAATACACTTTATAAGTATTGCCATAACAAGATTCCCCCAGATAGACAGATAACAGGACACATGGGTGGAGGGATGGGATGGAAGATTTTGGGATAAGTTATCTTTTGAGTGTAGACTCAAGGAAAGCCCTGCTTCCTCCCTGTAGATGAAGCTAGGGTTCAATGGGAATAGACATTTGTTTTACGGTTTAAACGATTCATTGTTTTCCCTTCAGTTCTTGTAAGAACACACTGAGTACCTCAGATAAGCCATTCCAGCCCAGCACTGCAGGAGTTCCTGATTGAGGAATATGAACCAAACCCCCTTCAAAAGAAATTATCTCCCTGTCTTTCTGGGACATAATAGCCTGACTTTAACCACTCGCCTTTTTTGGCCTCCATATATCTGTTTGAATAATTATTATTCATCTGCTGGGCCTGTCACAGAATTCCAGCTGTAAATAGCGCTCATCATCACCCCCATCACCACAGCTGGTAAAGAAGAGAAATGTGTCGGCTAATGAGGAGAGCGGCCACCATTACAGTAATGAAGAAAAATGGACAGAAATGCCACAGGAATGGCACCTCCACTATTTCCTGGTGTAATTGGCATGAGGTAATTGCTTTTTTATCCTCCCTGGCTTCACCTCTGCAAACTACTTCCAAATTCCTTACATTCATCACAAAGTAGACCATTGAAAGTAGTGTAATAAATTAAAAAGGCAAGGAGCTCAGCTTTGTGGTACCAGTCTTAAAAGAAGGAAATAAGAACATTTACAGGATTAATAAAAAGGATAATAGGAGGAGGGTGGGGGGATCATTCCTTTGTTGTTATTTTTGTCATTAGAGACCAAGCCTTCTTTCAACCACATACAAAGACAGGCTCCAAAAGGAATAACTCTGAATGTGTTCTAAACACATATGCTGTGGCCACTACTGCCACTTAAAATGTTCCCACTCACATGCAGTAAAATGAAACATGAGGCAGGCCTACTTTCATTCTTCCTGCTGATAAACCCAGGCCTAAGAGCAGCATAGAAATTAGGTCTGCATTTTTTTGGTATCTCATGTACCAAAATGAACCTTGTTAGGGCAATTTGTGTAAGGCATGTCATTTTTCTGGTTTGCCCATTTTCAGTGCTTTGCTCTGGTTGGGGCTACTCTGGGGACAGTCCTTGGAAAGATTCTTAAGCTCAGGATTTTACAGAACCATTAAGAGAATTAAGAACAATGACCAAGCCCCATGAAAAGAATCACGTTCAATTAGTAAAGTTAACTTAGGTATTTTTTATTCTTTTAGAAATACATCTACAAATTCTTTGATATTCCTCTCTTTCCCTTAAGTGTGAATATAGTGAGTGTGGGCTCGATATAGTGACTTGTTTCGAGGGACTAGATTACAGCAGAAGTGATGGTGTGTCACTTCCATATTAGGTTATAAAAAGATGCAGCAAAGGTGAAAACAACCCAAATGTCCCTTCACACGTGAAGATGTGTATATGCATGCAGTGGAATATTATTCAGCCATAAAGAGGAATGAAATTCTGATACATGCTACAACATGAACGAATCTTGAAAACATTGTGCTAAGTGAATAAGCCAGACACAAAGGGACAAATATTATATGATTCCACTTATATGAGGTACCTAGGATAGGCAAATTCATAAAGCAGAAAGTAGAACTGAGATGAACAGAGGTTGGGAGTTAGGTGGATGAAGAATTATGGTTTAATGGGTATACGGGGCTTCTGTTTGGGATGATGAAAAGGTCTGGAAATGGAGAGTGGTGATGGCTGCACAACAACTGAATGTACTTAACGTCACTGAATTATATACTTAAAAATGGTTAAAGTGATAAACCTATGTTATATATTTTTTACGAAAATAAAAAGGACCCCCCAAAAGACTGCACCTTCCGTATTGAGTGTTCTGCCTCTCTCTCTTTCTGTCTCTTGGACCACTCACTCTGGGAGAAGCCAGCTACTATGTCTTGAGGATACCAAGGCAGTGCTATGGAGATGCCCACATGGCAAACAACTAAAATTTCTGGACAACACTAGCGAGAAATTGGCGACTCCAGTGAGCAAGCCTTCTTGGGAACGTCCTCCAGGCCCATCCAAGACTACAGATGATGCAGCCCTAGCTGATATCTTGACCATAACCTCAAAGGAGACCCTGAGCTAGAACGACCCAGCTAAGTCACTCTGGGATTTCTGACTCTCAGAAACTGTGAGATAATAAGTGGTGGTTGTTTTAAGCCACAAAATCTTGGGGGTAATTTGTTACACAGCAATAGATATTGCATACAGTATAACTATATATGCACAAATTTACAACAATATTGAATGAGATAAATTCACAATAATATTAGATGATAATGATCATCTAAAACAAGCTTCTGCTTCTTTCTACAAAGCAATTGGGGGAATGCTAGCTACTGAGGTTAAGAAAAACATCTATGTCCTGATGCCATTCCTTCTCAGGTTCCATATGGTTCCCTCTCCCACATTTGTCTGTGTGGGAATGGGTATTTTTACATCAACTGCATTCTTGGTCTCTGTCTGCAGTAATTCAAAATGCATAGTTCAAGTGCAGAATCTGTATTTCAACTCTAAATCTAGCACTCCAGATACTACTTGGTTACTGCAAAGACACACACTAACTGGGAACTCCACAAACTAACCCCCACTATCTGTTTTCTTCTCTCTCTCTCACTCTTCTTAAATTCTATCTTTATTCCAGTGATGATGAAAGCAATTTTTATGTAGCTCTGGAGTTCGTAATTACAATAACTATCACCAGAAAAGGTCTTTGCCACTCACCAGTGTCTCTTATAGACAGGATGTGGGCCGTCTACAAGCAGCATATTGGAGGTAAGACCCGGGAAACTGGTTGACCCAGAAATAGTGTTACCTATCTGACCTTTTGAGGACTCACTCATTTATTGGGGAATGACCCAAGAAAAAGCAAAAAAAACCAAGCAGAGGTGGCAGGTCACGAGGCAAACAGGAGAAGGATAGGAGGAGACTTCAACAGAGGATCAGTATGGAATAAAGTTAACAAAGATGGGATAGGAAACATGTTACGCCATAAAGTCAGGCATCTAAACCATTAATCCATAAACTCTGACTATGTGACAGGGCATTACTTTGATTGAGTTTGGGCCAGATTCTTAAAGGAGTCAAATTAGGCTAGGAATCAGAAGGACTGATCTCATAAAGATTCCATTCTCTTTCTCTCCCTTGCAAACACCACGTGTACATAAGTCATTACATGTTGGCATCATAGGTTCCTTTCAATATTTGTAAAGTAGCATAAAGTAGGAGGCAGAAGATAAGGGCCCTAGGCACTCTTAGAAGATAATCAGATAACTTCAGATATGGCTTTAGTCTCTCCAGGCCTCTGTGTCATCTGTAAAATGAGGTCATTCTACCCAAGACGTTTGGACTGGACAAAACGATCTACTGAAATTCCTTCTCACTCTAAAATCTGCAATTCTATGGGTTAAATTCTGATGCCCATACACTCCTCCATAAGGTATTCCTAGGGAATCAGCCTAGCATGGCTACCTGGACAATTCAAACAGTTTCTCCATCTCCATATTACACGTCCTTCGACTCAGAACAGAAGCACAGTTTGTAGCCTCAACTCAACATCTCAGTTTTTACCCTGAAAACTCAAGAAATATGAATGGTTTAAGAGTAAACAGTGGGGATTGTGAGCACTTATAGTCAGAGATTTATTTCCAGGGAAGTTTTTAACTTAGATAAAAGATGCCACTCCAAGGGGTGAAAATCTGGCTGAAGGTCCCATTCGATCAATATGGTAAGCCTGGAACTCAACCTAGGGCAACAAGAGAATGAAACTTGAAACTCAGTTCGGGATATATACAAAGATGGTGCAAAGCTATGAAGAAATTCCAGAGGCCAAACTATGTCAACTTCACTCTAAACCTGGTGGGAAATGAGTTTAGCTGGTGCTCGGAACATGTTCTGGGGAAGTGAAACAGCAAGTGATTGCTTTTTTCTTTTTTTTTTTTTTTTTTTGAGTTTTACCATTTCTCATCAGATGGAAGAATCCTTGTACCTGAGTTCTCAACCAGTCAATGAAAATCTGCTGGTAAATCTCGAAGCCTGATCTCATAGAGCAGAAGTCAGTGGTCTGGGGGTTGACAGTCTCCCCAGGGAGGAATGAAACATCTGCTGGAAACTCCCCATCTCCATCCCTTGACCTTAAAGCTCTAGAGAAAAGGAAAAGCGGCTTCTCTTGACAAAAAGATTGGGAATCGCTGTTGCCATGTCTTACTGTTTCTTTAAGGCTTCCATGGAAATGAAAGATGTTCTCAAGCAAAGATAGGTCAAATCTATTAACAGAGCGGGAGAGGCATTTCCCTCCTGAAAACTGTGGAATAACAGAAAAGAACCTTTTCTGACAAAATGAGTACTTTTGTTTGTTTGATTTTGTTTCACATTTATTTATTGAACAGTAGGGAGAAATAATTTGAATATGAAAATAGCTAGTTATTAGAAGAAGAGGGAATAATTTCAAACATGGAGCCCCTGTAGTTTATACATCATGTAAACTTGCTGCTCCATCCCTTCAGCAATCCTGTTTCCATTCTCTCAGCTCCCAGAGGATGACCAAGAAGCTGAGTTCCAGCAGCGCTAGCCTAATACACATTTGATTCTTTTCTCCAGCCGCCAAATGGACCATCTTCCCAGAACCCTTCCCATCATTACAGGGGAGATGACGAGTAGAGCAAGTCTTTCTCCAAACTACAGCCACATTTTTATATCAATCTGACACCTGTCATCTGCTTTATTTCCGGGAAGTTCTTCTTAGTGGGAAGGTGGCACTCCAAGGGGTTAAAACTTGGCTGAACGTCTATGAGCATTCATTAGATAATATCCAAAAAGCCCTCCAGAGGGCCTTGCTAAATACAACAAAACATGGTGCAGTGATTTCCTAAACCCAAAATTTCAGGTTTACTTTTGAAGTTCCCTGGATACTAGCAGTGTTTGGCTATATAGAGGAAGGAGAAATATTAACCAATTTTTATTCCAGCTGACCTTTTACAGAGACAGGAAGTAATTTTGCTTGAATTCTCCATTTCAGTCTAGGACAGTAACAGCCGGGCAGGGATTTTGCCCAACACTTTGTGAGGTTTACACTCAACTGCCTTTGTCAGATTGGCATTTTATATTAAAACAATAGAGCACTGTTATTAAGACACCATACTGCTACAACTTTAGGAAGATCCTAAACCAAGAAACTTTCTCTGGACCACTAGAGTCTCCATGACTGTAAAGGTCTGATGTGTTTCAAAAATCCATTTCAGCCCAGGAGGTTATAGTAGAATGATCAGGAATCAGACTGTCTATATTTGAAGATTAACCCTACCATTTGCTTACAAATGCTGTGATCTTCAGGAATTCCCTAGCTGTCCAGTGGTTAGGACTTGGCACTTTCCCTGCCTGGGCCCAGGGTTCAATCCCTGGTCAGGGAATTAACATCCCACAAGCCACGTGATGCAGCCAAAAATAAATAAAATAAAATAAAAATAAATAAAATAAAACAAAAATAAATAAATAAAACAAATGATGTGATTTTGGAGACAGCAGATCACAGGGGTTAGGAATATAGGCTTTGGAGCCAGACTGCTTGGGTTGGAACCTTAGTTCCACCATTTACTTGCTGGATGATCTTAAGGAAGTTCTTCAAACCTCTGGGCCTCAGTGTCATCATTTGTGAAATGGGGCTGTTAATGGCATCTCCAAATGTTGGGGGAAGAATGAAATAAGTTGATGCATGTAGATGCTTCAAGCAATGTCTGGCAAACAGTATCAATAAATGTTAGCTATCATGATTGTTATTATTCTTTCCAAATTTTCAGCATTTCATCCAATGCTGGGCAAAATCAACAAAGAAAGGGAGCTAACCAAGGAGAACTCTGGGGAAAATGCTGAATTTGGCAAAACTGGGAATCAGGCAGAACTTATTCTTTGGCACTCTCTCCATTTTTCTCTCTCCTGTTAATGTCCAGGCTCCTTATATAACACTGTACCCAAGCTCTAGATTTTTTTTCTGCTCTCCTCCATACCCACCCTTCACCAATCAACTTTTACCCACACTAGCTCTATTTCTTTAGGATTTCACTCTGAACTAGGTGATAATATAAAAAGTAAAAAATCAACTCTGGTTTAAGATAGTAACGAATGCTGGTAAGTTAATGTTATGCTTTCTGGATGTCACATTTGCATTTTACAAAATGAAGATTGCCTTATTACCAGGAAGAGTGACCAAAACTGAGAACTTCAGTTAATGTGCGAGGCAGGTAAGGGTAATAATTCTGGGCAGGTTGACCATTGGTTTTCTTTGACTCACAGATAAGCTGCTACTTCCATAACCCATAGAGCTTGTCCTAAAGTTAACTGTTTAACATAAAGCATCACAGACAGACTCCTAGGCGAAAGCAGAACGCATTGTGTTTAAACACAGCGTTATTAGGTTGACAGGCATGGCATCGAGGCCGCAGTGTTACTGGTCCCACAGCTCCCAGGGCTGCTGTCAACAAGTCATGACAAATTGGACCAGCCAAAATTTTCAGTCACGTCTGATTTTCCTGAAGATGCAGATACACCTGCTGAAGATGTTCCAAACAGAGAAAAACCGAGATTGCAGAACAGAGAGAGCCGATGGAGGAAAATGGCAAAGGCCCAGCGTTGGCTTCTATCACCCATTATTATAGCCCTGGGATAGGCAGCATTCTGAATTCAACAAAGGGGCCAAGGGTAAGGGGATTTGAGTTCTAGATCCATCTCTGCCATTAACTGATTGTGTCTTTAAGCAAGTTGAGTCACTTTATTTTGGAGGGTCATATTTGCAAAACTAAGGGAGAGAGAGGCTCAATAGCACTATTCCTTCATTCTTCCGAGTCAGAGGCCCCAGGGGATTCCAGGGAACCCCTAAAGCCCTGCAGAGCAATTTAAATGCCTCTACAGACAGGCAGTGGAACGCAACAGGGTTTCCTGATTAAAAAAATAATAATAATAACCATAAGGAAATTAAGATGCTGAGAAGATTAATCTGGGGGAGAGGAAAGTAATATAGAATAAGGCAGAGAGTAGCAAGATTGGACAGAATCACCAGCTTGATGGTAAAATAACTAGAATAGTAAAAAATACAGTCAAATAAGATAGGGTAGGCAAATGAATCTCAGCACTGGCTGCACCCTAAGGAGCTTTTAATAAATTCAGATGCCCAGGCTCTATCCCTGAGTAGTTATACGGAACTTTCTGGGTCTAGGGTCTAAGCTTCAGTATAAGGTAAAAAGCTCCCCGTGTAATCCTCATGTTCAGTCAGTGGTAAAAACCACCAAGGGTAGACTATGCTGGTTTTTAAGAACCAAAAGGAAGAGTTGTATGTAAGAGACGTCTGAAGGTGACCTGAGAGGATTGACAACGGATTAGACGGAGAGATAAACATCTGGAAAGACCCCCAGACAACTTAGATCTCAAACAAGGGTGCTTAAGAGAAGGAAGAGGTCATGCATGGTACCTTGGTAAAGTGGAAATGGTTTGGGAGGGAAGATGAGTTTGAGCTGAAGTGGATAGCAGGATGTCTGAGTGATTCCATCTTTCTACAATATTCAAAGTAATGAGCAGCACCGTATCTTTTCTGACAAGAAAATTTAACTTCGAATTGACTACTCTAGCTATTATCAAAAGCCCAGATGAAACAAAGTGGCAGCACAAGAGTGATGCACTAAGAGAAGGGTACCTTATATTTCTTCAGCGTTTGTTTGCCTTTTTTTTTTTTTTTGGCTTAACTTCTTTGGGAGGGATATAAGTACTTTGCCTGTTTACAAAAGCTATGAACCTAATTCCCAGAAAAATAAAAATACCATTAGAAAAATACATGGAGCCCAGGTTAAGAATCTCTTTTTTAGATAGGGACTAAAGGGCTCACTAAGCCAAACAAAGTTTTTGGTTTTGTTATTATTACTATTATAGTTGTTATTTTAAGATGAAGAACTACAGACTGAAGAGAAATATAAGCAGAGAAAAAGAGATAATAAGGAAAGAGATGTGTTTTAGACAGCTTTTTCCTAACAATGAGGTCACTGCCAAGTGTCCAGAGAAAGCATTATTTTTCCTAAATGCTTTGGAGCATTTCATGTCTTCTCCCTGTTCTTTGTTCTTTGATTAAAATGCTGATGTATTATGTGCACCTGTCCTTAGCTTTGTCATTAAAACGTCCTGGCAACCACAAGAAAACATGCCAGCTTGTGATAACTATCTGCATTTTTAATAATGCCTAGCATTTCCTACAAATAGGATTTCAGCATCTAGAACTCTGGATTTGGAAAATGAAACAGCTTTTGTTAGTTCTAATAGAAAAAGGCAGCTTGATTTCCAATGCTCTGTATTAATCTGGGTTTTACCAGCCGGTGATTTTATTGAAAGTGAAATCCATATTCGTGTTTAGCTTCAGCACCTCAACTCTAAAATGGAAAAATCACAGCTCAGTAACAGAATTGAGAATGAGGTCCTGGCATCTTTCTTAAAAGGAATTTGGATAAGGCTTCTCAGTAAATACTCACAAATTACTGACGCCGTATGTCTAAACACACACAAACAGGTTTAGAAAACCTGGTTGAATTGAAATGAAATAATTAGGTATGAAAAAAATAACCTGGGCTTCTTTGCCAGATTCTTATCAACATGGACCATACTTGCTCTAAGGCAATAAAGGAGGTGGGGGGTCAAGGTCATGACCAGGAAGGAATTCATGTGCCCAAACTCTCTTCATCTTCATGAAAAAGTTTTGCGCTTTCCCGGGCTACCTGGAGAGGGGTCCGTAAGGCACTGTTCTGGGTTCCCTTCGTGACTTAAAGGGAAATGTTCATAGTGTCGGGAGCCCTTGATGACCTGCAAATTAAAAAGGATGATGTCCTCAAATTCCTTGCAGCAGGAACCCACTTAGGTGGCACCAACCTTGACTACCAAATGGAACAGTACATCTGTGAAAGGAAAAGTGATGGTGTCACCTCGTATACCTACAGAGAACCTGAGAGAAGCCTCCCCTGGCGGCTGGCGCTGTTGTTGCCATTGGAAACCAGGCTGACTTCAGCGTCATATCCTCCAGGGATACTGGCCAATGAGCTGTGCTGAAGTTTGCTGCTGCCACTTCTACTGCTGGCCGCTTCTCTTCTGGGAACTTCCCTAACTCTATCCAGGCCACCTTCCTGGAGCCACGATTTCTGGCGGCTACAGATCCAGGTCTGATCTCAGAGCCATCTTATGTTAACCCGCCTGCCATCACGGTGTCACAGAGACTCTTCTCTGCGTGGTGTGGACATCGCCATCCCCAGCAACAACAGGGGAGCTCCCACAGTGGGTCTGCGGTGGTGGATGTGGGCCGGGGGGTGAGGATGGGGTTGGCGTTCTGCGCATGTGTGGCACCAGCTGCCGTGAGCATCTGGGTGAGGTCAGCCTGCTGTCTACTCTGCAGAGATGCTGAAGATGTTGAAAAGCTAGCATGGACTACTGTTGGAAAGCTTAGAAATATTAGCCTCTTGCTAATATTGTGCACAAGGTAATGGATAAGCTGGAGTCTTGGTTCAATCTATACTGCTGATGGCCCCTCAGAACCCCATCCTAGCTGAATCCTTCCTAGAAAGGCGATATAGAAAGGAGACAAAGGCAGGGGTCTTGGCATCCGGTAGAAGTGGGTTTAAATCCCAGCAACACCAATGACTGGCTGAATAGACTTTGAAAAGTCACTTAATTTTCCTGAACCCTGCTTTCTTTGATTGTAAAATGGAGGTGATAATATTCAACTAACGGATTAAATGGAATGGAAATGCAAGGCCTAGCCAAGGTCTTCAATACACTGTAGTTCCCCTTTTTTGTGCTCCCTCCCTTCCCCCTTCATTCCTTCTTGAATCATAGCCAAGAGTTGCCATGCCTTTTCCTGGTCAAGTAGTGAGAATTCTGTTTGTCTGGTACGAACTCAAGGTAAAGAGTACCCTTACTTCAAAGGAGGCTGGAAATTCACAGTCACTGGAAGATTAAGTTTTAGACATTTCATTTGTTCTCTTTTTCTCTTTTACTTTTTTCTCCCTTTCACAGCACAGGCACTGTTCCCTTGGCATTTGCAAATTTACTTTTTCACTTCTACAGGTGTAGGTGGATTGATTCAAGAAGAGAAATGGTGGCACGAAAGAGAAGTTTTTTTTTCCAAATACAGAATTCATTTCAAAAAGGGGAGTGTTTTTCATGATTAGCTAATTGAATGCTTGCTGAGAGCCAGGCACTACTCTACATATCAATCCACTTAATTCTCACAACACCAGGAAGTGAGTACTTGGATTAGAAGACAAGGAAACTGAGGCACAGAGAGATTAAGTAAATTATGCAAGGTCACACAACTAATAAGTGGGAAGACTAAGATTTGAACCCAGGTAAACCTACTTTCAGAATACATGCTCTTTACCACTTCTGCAGCTAACTTACCTCCTTTCCCCAGCAGCTCAATATACAGAAAACAGAGGGAAGATGGATGTGGAAAACACAGGTTAGAAGAAAATGAATCATGAAGGACATTTGAAATAGGTATTGAGCTTATATAATTGAAATCTGATGCTGTTTTCAAATATTCATAATAGAAACTCTAATGTTTTATAAAAGGGCAGGTAATTCAGTCTGATCAGCTTTGATGTTCTAAGCAGTGATGTCAGAAAGCCAACGGAGACTCCTGAGAAAGTGTTTGGTGTTTGCTTTATTTCCCTGTGCTAATATTCCTTGACTGAAAACAAGCTCAAGGTTTCCAAGGGTAACCAGACTATACAGCCTGCTTTCTTTGAAGGAAGCAACATTTCCACTTTGAGAAGATGACATGGACATTTTCTTGGCTACGTATTTGATGATGTTTCTTTACTGGGAACACCTCCGTCTCTTCTTCCTGAATCAGACTTCTAGAATTTTTTTCTTTTTCTTTTTTCACCTAGAAGAGACCACTGACACCATTTCCTTCCTCTCCTTTCTATGGTAATGAAGAAGGGGAGGTCAAATAAATTCAGTTCTCTCAGATCTAGAAGCCAATCTAGGATTGGAATTCAGTTCTGACTCCTCATCCAGCTCTGCCACTCAACCACATGTGTTTCTTTCTCTCACACACAGGCTCTTTTTGGCCACCAGTAAACACACTGACCTTTGAAATATGGAAAGAAAAGCGCTTTGGAATAAAACTGGCACAAACAGTGGTTAGACGGCCGTCATCTGGAGGCCGAAACAAAGAGGGGCATAGTTTTCAAGCTGTCTTCATAATTACGTGAAGCAGTTATCACTCATGCTCCAGTCTGAACATTACCCCCCAAACAAACAGCCGAGGTTTGAGAAAAGCACATAGGCCACTTTGTTGCTCTAGCGTCCTGGGGGGTGGGAAGCCCCTCAGCTAAAAATCACATGTGGCTGGGCCTGTTTTCCAGAGCTCCAGGCTCTTTCCTTACTTCCTTTCCCATTGAAACCCTCTGCTCTTCTTGGCAAAAGACTTCAGGTGAGGTAAGTGCCAATGAACAACACAGAGCTTGATGTATTTCAAGTTTATGACTTAGAGCTGCGTTCTCATGAAATATACTCTTCTTCTCTGGCCCAGAAGCCTCGATGTGCAGAGAGCAAAGATTCTACGTGTGGTTGAAGTTTGGTTCATTTTTGCTACGGCCCTAAAAGTGATTTCTCCTTCTGGGGTTTGCTCAACTTAGAAAGCCAGGCAAACAAACCCCAGAAAAGAGCAAAACCGATTCTGAAAACTTCAGCTGCCAAGATAACTGCAGCAGAAAGCTCAGCAGATTTGGGTTTTGCAAAAAGTGGTCTTAAATGTCTCATGAAATCTTAAATACGGCCAGACTTCAGACTAAGTAGGAGAGATGGAAGTATCTAATACCCATATCTACAGACTAATATCTAATATCTACAGACTTTTCCAGCTTTCAAATCTGATATGAAATTTTTCTATCCTAGGAATGATTTTAGTTTTTCCAATCATGTGAGTGTTATCATGTCAGTTTATGAAAAATACTTTGGTGAGTTGTTCTTAGGCCACAGAGATCTGAGATCTGACTGATTAAATGATCTGATGTGACATCTCAGAGCCCTTAAAGACCAAGAGGTTTGGCAATAGGAACATAATGGGTTAAAATATATTTCAAAATAATTCCTCTAATTATTAGGTGTACTCAGTTGCTTAATATTTTCAGTGCCTACTGAATTTAGCAAAGGGAATGACAGCTGCATATTAAAATGCATGCAAATACTAACACACAAGCCACATTTTAATATATTGTTTTGCATCCATAATTTTAGTCTTGTGATTTGTATTTTCATTTGCTTGGGAACAAAGACTTTCTTCTTTCCCCACTTGGGAAACAAGGCAAGACTTGTTTCTGCCAGCATCCTAATAGTATTCCTGAAAAAGCGGCAAACTTAATGGTTCAGGAACTGCTCTCCACCACCTGCTTTCAGGCCTCTTAAATAGGGGCTGCATTTACAATGCATTGAAAAGGTGAAAATATGCAATCAATCAGCTGCTTTGTCACATAGTGGCAGGCAATCATATTTTTTTGTCGTTGTGTTAAAACTGAACAGACTGGGTTTTTTAAAATTAAGCTGTTTAAATGTACAATCTCTTTTCAAATAGAGGGTGTGGCAGACTGCCTGCTATACATTTGCCAAATCCCATTTCCATTTAATCCAGGGTCACAGATAGAACACATTTCCCAGCCTCCCCTGCAATTAGGTGATTTCTGGCTGGAGGAATGTGGGCCAAAGTAATGTACACAATGTCCAAGTCTGGCCACTGAGATCTGCTGGGCAACCCTAGTGCCTTTTCCTTACTCTTGACCTCCTGGCAAAATGAGGAGGATCAGGTGGAAAACGCCAAGGGCATAAGGAGTCGTCTCAGGATGGAAGGAGATGCGGGGTCCTAAAATGAAACCGTGTGGAGCAGACTCTCTGCCCCCAGCCATCTCCCCTGACCAACGACTCACAATAGACGATGACTGATGTCCACCGTGTGGCAGTCAGCCTCCAATGGTCACATCGGGTATTCATACCCTTGTGCATTCATCTCCAATAGCATATGGCAGAAGTGATGGTATGCCACTTCTGAGATTAGGTTATAAAAGACCTCTGCCGTTGGTGGTCTTTCGTTCATTCTCATCCTCTCTTTCTCATTACTTTCTGGGGATGCCATCTGCCATGGCTGCGGAGATGCCCACATGGTAAGGGATGGAGATCTCCTTCCAACAGCCAGCAAGGAGTTGAGGCCTGACAATAATCAGGTGAGTGAGTTGGGAAAAGAATTCTAATCCCAGGTGGTCCTTCAAATGACTGCGACTCCAGCAGAGAGTTTGAATACAACGTTGTGAGAGACACTGGGCTAGAATCACCCAGCAAAGCTGCTCCTGGATTCTCGAATCTTAGAAACTGTGTGAGAAAATTCCTTTTTTTTAAACAAGTATCCTTGACGTGTTTGTTGTTTTAAACTGCTAAGTTTTGGAGTCATTTGCTGCCAAGCAATAGATAACTCATACAATGTGAATAAGAAATCAACTTTCATTGAGCCACTGAGACACTGGGACTGTTTGTTATGGTACTTAGACACTGACTAATCAGCAGGGCAATACCTGCAGTAACTATGTACGTACAATGAGCAGCAGTATAAGGTTTCTGAGGGTAAAGGCTTTGGTTTATCCTCCTTTGCGATTTCACTGCCTAACACAGTGCCTAGACAAGAGTAGGCATTGAACAAGTGACAAATAATGAACGTGGCTTTCAGTAAGATGCACAGTGTGGTCCTGTGTATGGAATGTATAAAGTCAACACCTTTAGAACAGCTGCCACTTTAAGGCTAGCTGGGATCAACGGCACTTCATTTAGGGTCAGAAAAATTCTGGGATTGTACTGCTACCAAATACGTAGATTGTAGTTGGTCAAACATTCATGTAAAGAAGAGAACTCAGTCATCTAGTTATGCTTGTGTTTCCAGATTATCACACTTACTTTTGTAGGGACCAGGTATTCTAATAGGTATATGTGTTAATTTATTTAACCCTTATAAAAACTTGATAAAGAGTGTGCTGTTGCTCTTCTGAGTTTACTAATGAGGAAATAAACTCAGGAAAGTTAAGCACCTCGTCCCCGATCTCAGTGCAATTCCATGCCAGAGCCTGGGCTTGATCTCTGGACTTGCCAATGCCAAGGATCATGAAGTTACCCATTATACTAGGTTGCTCCCTAAATTGAATTCTCAAAGAAACAGGACAGAACTCCAAAGTCTAAGAAAGGGCTGCTAAATCGATGGAGTGGATTAAGAGATATCCCGTGAGGACAGAACAGAATAGTCAAGACTTAGGCCTTGAGAGATTCCCAGTAAGAGGGGCTAAGATCAAAGTTTATAAAATCCTGAAGGACATGGAGTGATTCCCCCAAACTGATACACACCCCAGGGATGGGGCCTCACCTGAAGCTTGTCAGAGATGGTTTAGGAGAACTTAAATGCATGCCGCTTGTAGATGATTACATACGTCCCCTCTGACTCCATGTCAGCTGCACAAAGACTAGGCTCACCGCCCCAGAAGGCACCATGTAGAGAGAATATCCAGAGCCACAGGGCAATCCGCTCCATTGCAGCAGCCAAGAGGGGGAGGCTTGGCTTCCCTTTAATTGACAAAAACCTTCATAACCAGTTCCTTCCAAGGCTTGCAAATCAGCACTAGCCTCAAAGAGAGCAGGTATGGGCCAAAGAAGCACAGGGAATGGATAGACATCTCTGTGTCTGCCTCTCCTGCCGGTCCCATTTTTGCTTGTTTTTCGTGGGAACTTGTGTGTGGTGAGGACGTTGGGTATGTATTTGCTTCAGACAGCAAGTTCTCTTAGCCCAGCCTTGTGGGAAGAAGTGGAAGTCACTATTTACGGGGAACACTGCCAATGGGCTAATGAGAAATTTTCATGACTTTTGGATGTTTGTAGAACTAAAGGCTTTTGAAACCTGAATCCAAGGCTGACCTAGAGTCTTGAAGACCTGGATAATGACCTCTGGGAAGAAGCTGTGGCTGACACAGAAAAACCTTACTTATTCTGATGTTTACGAATTTTGGTTGCCAAAATATGCTCTGCTCAATCTTAGATAGTGAGACATATTTTTAATCTGTAACAGTTGGTGCTTGGGCAGAGTTTGAAATTTATCTTTCACTTCATGGGGCAATGGGTTTTCTAAAGAAATGAATGATGCATTCACCTTTAGCAAGGAGAATATTAAAGTTGTGCAAAATAATATACCATTTAAAAAAATGTGGGAGGACCGTTTACATAAAAAGGAATTGACATGTCCATTACGGATCACTTTAAATAATTTATTTAAGGAGGCCCTCAAAGACGTAATTGTAACAGGAACTAAAGTTTAAATTCTTACACTTGAAAATAAGACTGAATGCTTTATAATGGTCCATAGTTCAGAATATTCATATATTTATGCTAGTAATTGTTTTCTCCTATTCTGAATTAACAAAGTCTTGCTAGAGAAATAAAATACCTACATTTATGCATCTTATACTCCTTTGCAGCTGTGGCTCAAAAAATCAATTACTTGGCATTAATTCAAACTTGTAGGTTTTTCCATTAGGAAAAAAGATAATTTTTAAAAAACAACAGCCAATGACTGTCATTGCATAAATAAATTCAGGGTTCACTAACAAATGGATCACTAATGTGCAAAAGGCTTTGTTCAAGGCCACCCGCTAAGTGAAGGGGCAGCATTGAGGAGATTCTGGGGGTCCTCCTACACTCACCCCATATGTCACATGTGTTCCATCTGCATCTTTTTCCTTTATTTCTAAGCAAGTAGAAATTTGGAGTTGGAAGAAGGTGTGAGGAAGATACAAGACATAGAGGAAGCCAGTGAATGGAAAGAAAGGTGAGAGCAGGTGCAGGGATAGTACCTGCCTAATGCTAACGGCGGAGCTCCCAAGGGAAGGTTCTGGCAGCCTGCTCCTCTGTGATTCCCGCTCTTCCTGTGGCTGGTGGGTCAGCTTTTTTACATATATATCTTTACAGCCAAAGAATGCTTTGCATGTATATCCTGACAACAACCCTATTGTTTTTACACTTAATGACACTCATGGAGAACCTCCTAAGTGCTCCTTGTCTCCTACATTGTTTCCCATCCAACACCACACTGCCCCCTGACTACTCCGTCTGATATGCAAATTTGATCACGTTATTTCTCTGCTACAAAATGGTTTCTCGCTAATGGTTTCTCAATCTAACATTGGCTTTCAAGATCTCCCATGGGGCTTCCCTGGTGGCGCAGTGGTTGAGAGTCCGCCTGCCGATGCAGGGGACACGGGTTCGTGCCCCGGTCCGGGAAGATCCCACATGCTGCGGAGCGGCTGGGCCCGTGAGCCATGGCCGCTGAGCCTGTGCTCCGCAACGGGAGAGGCCACAACAGTGAGAGACCCGCGTACCACAAAAAAAAAAAAAGATCTTCCATGACCTGCCTCCAGACTACTTTCCAGCACCGTATTCCCTCACTGTCCCTCCCAGCTCTATGCTCACAGGGCACCTAAACAGGTCTACCCTCTCCACTCTGGTGTCCTTTTCCTACTCTCCTCATTGCCTGGAATTCTCTCCTGCTCCCAGCTGTTCCCACCTGTGGCACTGTCTGACTGGCTTCCCTGGTGGCGCAGTGGTTGAGAATCCACCTGCCAATGCAGGGGACATGGGTTCAAGCCCTGGTCCGGGAAGATCCCACATGCTGCGGAGCAACTAAGCCTGTGCGCCACAGCTACTGAGCCTGTGCTCTAGAGCCCACGAGTCACAACTACTGAGACCACATGCCACAGCTACTGAGGCCCACGCGCCTAGAGTCCGTGCTGCGCAACAAGAGAAGACACCGCAATGAGAAGCCTACGCACTGCAACGAAGAGTAGCCCCCGCTTGCCGCAACTAGAGAAAGTCCGCACTCAGCAACAAAGACCCAACACAGCCAAAGATAAATAAATTTAAAAAAAGAAAAAAAGAGCTAGTGAACTCTTAAAGTCTGTTTTTTTTTTGTTTTAAATAATGACCCTCCATGATCCTGCAAGATCTAGAGCTTCGTCTTGGAAGCCTTCTCTGGCCTCCTGAATAGGACTGTGCTCTCTCACCTTTGAGCCTCCACTGTGACAGGTGCAGAATTTATTATGCTATTTTCACAGCGGTTTGTTTACATCACTTCTACATGTATCAATATTTCTCAGAGTGTGGTCCAAAGAACAAGTGCCTCAAAAACATCTGCCTCTGAGAAGTGCAGATGCCTCATATTCTCATTTGAAATAGGCCTTCCTGGGGCTTCTTAGGTGACTAAAGCTGAGAACCACTGGACTGGACTTTAAACTCCTCAAGGGTGGGCATAACCTATTAGGACATGGTTGGTAATGAATGAATAAAAATAGTTAATTGCTTTTCAGCCATGGGTTGAGCATCTGTAGCTCCTACTAGGTATAATGTTTACAAATGCAGCTCAGAGAACAGTTAGTCTTGTTTATCATTGCACCCATCCCAGACCCTAGCCCAGCGCCGTGGGGCATGATAGGCACTAAGTAAATACTTTTTCATGGATGGCAAGAAACTGTGGCCTGCAGAAGCTCTGAGTGCTGTACAGCAGGGCAGAGGTGCAGCGAAAGCATCAACAAGATTAGCACAAGGCCTGTTCAGTTCCCCAGGAGAAGGCACTAAGTCAGAGCAAAAGCATAGCTGGCACTGCTCTGATGTTCCTTTGTAGAAACCCTTGATGTGGGCTGTGAAATGTCAAATCCAGATTTGATTAAGCCCAACTTCAAATCCCCAAGGCAAGTGTGTATCCACGGTCTTAATGGAATTATTGGAGCCACCTCCGTCTGCTACTTTCAAAAGGGCTGAGGTTGCACCCCATCCATTGATACCAACTCCTACAAAATGAAGCCTGCAGTTAATTCAGCACGTCCCAAGCGGATAAAACCTAAAAAGCTTGATCTGGCTTCTTCCTGAAAATTGAAGTATTAAATTAAACCAAAAAAAAAGAATGTTCTGGTGTACTGTAAAGCCTAAAGAAAGGGGGGTCCCAAAGGCTACTGTAGAAATCAAAGTTCTGTTTCTTTTTCTTAGGCCTAGACTGTTGACTATTTGGCACTTTCTACTTCCTCCTTCAAATGATAACCTATCAGTTTTCAGATAACCCATACTTTGAATTTTTAAAGGCAAGCCAATAGACAACATGAGCTGTTGTAAGGGCTATGGACTTCTAGTTGAATGATTCAGTATATACAAGTGGAAACTTGGCTTCCCCTGCTTATACACACTTTGAGGGATGGGCAAAAAATGTCAGGCCAGAACCGAGTCTCAAACCAAAGTAGGCGCGTTGGGATCTATCAGATTAAACCCGAATGCCGCAGCTTCACTGGAGCAGACCTGATTTCACCACTGCGTTCTCAAAGGGAAGAGGGGTGGGGGGCATCTGCTCCCAAGCTCTACCACAAGCCAGAGCTCCACTTTGTTCTGTGAAATTCAGAACATATTTATTCTCCTTTTTTGTTTTCTTCAAAATTTACTCCTGCCCTAACTTAGGGTCTGGCTGAAGCTAAAATCATAACAGCCAAAGACAGCAGGGGAAAGGCTACTTTACTGTGAAATCCAATCTGAGTAAAAGCAAAACGGATCAGCAATCTTTTGACCTTACCCAGTGGCAAAGTCTCACCGATTCACGTGGTTTAGAGAACTTGGAAAAGGTCTGATGAGCTGTCAAACCACTGAAAATTTAGAGTTTTTCTTGTCACCCTCTATAGAAATGATTCCAAAGTTTCTCAAATTCCAGAAGCTTCCTAAAGCAGGACCAACAAGTCTGAGGAGACGCAAGTCTCTTGGTGACCCTAGAACCACCCTCATCTTTCTGGGACTCTTGAGATCAGCCCAGGCCAGTTATCTAGAGGCGATAATGGATTCTGTTGGGGCCATCTGTGCCAGACTCACCACAAGAGATAGATCATTTCCAAACCAACACCTCATATAGGAGGGTGGAGGAAGCAAAGGGATTCTCACCACTTTCTGGTTCCTACATCAAGAGGTAATCCCAGACGTGGCGATGACATAAAGGCAGGAGTCCTGGCAGAAGATGTCACGGGGATAACTGGTTTAAATAGCAAGTACTCTTTAATGCACAAATTACATTAGACATAGTTCCTGCCTTTCAGGGACCCCCTTGCCTAAAAGCACCCATTGTCTCACTCTCTCTTGACTTACATGTGACGTCCAAACTCATTTAAACCCTTTACAGCTTGTCCATACTGACTCTTCCATTTTCCCACCATGTTCAAAATGCATTCTACCCTTCAGACCAAGGGTTGGCAAACTTTTTCTGCAAAGAGCCATATAGTAAATATTTCAGGTTTGCAGGCCATATGGTCTCTTTCATAACTATTCAACTCTGCTGTTGTAGAACAAAAGCACTCATAAATAGTAATGTAAATGAATGAGCCTGGCTATATTTCAATAAAACTTTAACCAAAACAAGTAGCAGGCTAGATCTGGTCCCCGGGTTGTACGTTTGCTCACTTCTGTTTTAAACAGACCAAATGTATTCCTTTGCAGGTGCTGGTTTCTTCTGCCTGGGATCCTTTGTCCCTTTTTCTCAGCTCAAATACATTAATTCATTAAAATTCATTATTTATTGGAAGATTATTATATGCCAGATACTGTCCTAAGATCTAGAGAGGCAACAGTGAAAAAACAGACATTTTCAACTGTGATAGAATTTAGATTCTAGTGGAAGCAAGTGGACAATAAACAAGTAGCAAGCAACAGTGTGCATGACAGGTGGAACAAGGATGAAGACAAATAAGGCAGGGTAGGTGGGTGAGGATGTTACTTTAAATAGTGGTTGAGGAAGGCCACTAGGATGAAGTAATATGAGAGCAGAGATGAAAATAAAGCATGAGTTCAGTCTATGTGGTTATAGAAAATGGGGAGTGGTAGTAGGAAAAGCATTTCAGGAAGAGGGAATAGCAAGTGCAAAGTGTCCAAAGCAGAGCGTTCTTGGTATACTGGAGGAAATTATAGGAGGCCAGTGTGATTGGAGTGATGTGAATGAGTGAGGGATGAGATCAGAGAGGTAGCTATGGGCAAGATTTTGTAGGGCCTTGTGGGCCATGGAAAGGACTTTAATTTTTATTTGGAGTAAGACTGGAAACCATTGAAGGGTAGGAAGCAGAAGAGTGAAATAATCTGCCTTAGATTTTAATAGGATCACGACGATAGCCATGTGTAGGACAGAGTACAGGGAGGCAAGAACAAAAGCAGAAAGACCTGCTAAGAGGCTATTGTAATAATCCAGGTGACAAATGTTGTCCAGGGTGACAAGAGGGGAGGTATTAAGAGTTGTCAGATTCTGAATATGTTTTGAAGGCAAAGCTGCAAGGTAGAATGTGAAGGAAATAGTCATGGACAATGCCAAGAATTCTGACCTGAGGAACTGGAAGGATGAAGTTTCCCTCTATTATGATGGCAAAGACTGTAGGAGGAACAGATTGGGTGGGAAAAATCAAAATTAAAAAAAAAAATCATGTTATGTGTTGAGATGCCTGTTGGACCTGTAAGTGGAAATGTCAGGTAGGCCGTTGCATAAATGCTTTGGAGTTCAGTGGGAATATCATGGGTGGGGGTAGGTATTGGGGAGTTATCTGAAATAGATGATATTTAAAGCCCTGAAATGAGGTAGGATCACTTAGAGAGAAGGGAGAAGAGAATAGAGTTCAGGGACTGAGTTCTGAAGTACTTGATGTTCAGAGCTTGGAAAGCTGTAGAAGAGCCAACATAGAAGACTTAAAAGGAGTGACCGTGAGACATCAAGTGAAGCAAGAGTGACCTGCCAGGAGCCAAGTGAAGGAAGTCTTTCAAGAAGGAGGAAATGAACAACTGTGTGAAATATTGTTGACATATTGAGTGAGATGAGGACTAAGACATGACCCAGATTTAGCAACATGGGAGCCATTGTTGACCTGGATAAGAACAGTGTGGAGTGGTGAGGATGAAAGCCTGTAAGGAGTATGGATAACAGAGAATGGAAGAGACCCAAACAGTACCTTCCTTCCCCTGGGACCCCATAATACTTGATACTCTCATAACATTTTTCACAATGACAATTATTGGCCTGTATTTCTATCGCTGCAACTACTCTGTGAGCAATCTGAATGCTGAACCATATTCATCATCCTCTATACAACACAGCACTAAGTACTCATTAAATGTTTGTCAAATGAATGTGAAATTGTAATCTAAGAAAGCCTTCATATAAATGAATATGAGTACCATTTAGACTAGAAAAAGTAACACTAATAAGCAGGATTTTAAAAGGGAGGGTGATGGGTACTGTATATTATTGTACAGTGTTGTGACACTGTAGATATTTGGGTTTATTCCCTGAATATTTTACTATTTTTGTATTTAAATTATACATAAATTATTCTCCATAGCATATGGTGAGATCCCTCAGTACAACTAGTTCAGTTTTGCTAAAGAGTAGAGTGAAATTCTATCGAAATTAGGAAATTTACCCTCATCCCTTAGACTGTGTGTACTTGGTGTAAGAGTCAATAAAATGTGTCTCTCTACCTCCTTTCGAGTTTCCAAAGTTACCAACTCACCATCGTTGTAGGAAGCCTCCAAAAATTCCTAGTTCCCTATTCTTTTTTTTTTTTAAGATTACATTAAAAAAAAATAAGAATCACTACAGTGAGTTACTTTCGGGTCTGAATAACATTGGGTTGATTATGTCTCTCTTTATTGGAGTAATTATTTGAGCATTGAGTTCTTACAGCCATATCTATTAAGGTCCAGAAGCACAAATTATTACATGATGATTCAAGTGACTTTCTGATTATACTGCTTAACAAAATTAACACTGGAGTCTGAAACACTGTGTCCAGAAGTCAAACGGTGATTTTCCAAGCATCCATTAAAAAAAAAAAGTAGCTTCATTTCAGGGCATAAAATTTTGCAATCCTTCTATCTTCAAGTGAGGGTTAGTTAGTGCAGTTAGTTACTGCAAATTAGTGATTCAGTTACATTTTATTTATTCAATATGCAGAGAAGTTTTAAAAAGTGTTAGGTGAGTCATTTCATAAGACCAAAGCCAAGCAAAATTAGAGCAGCCTCTGGTTGAAGCTATTTTTATTGCAATGAGAAGGTTCCTTGCTGCGTATTTGGTACACAGGTGTGGTCAAACTTCGGCATGGAAAGTAAGAAGTCATGAATTCTAAGGCAATGACTACTAATGCCTTGAATATGTAATGCCACAGACACATTTGCTGTAAGAAGCCAAATCATGTGACAGAGGAAATTAAGTAGAAGCAGTTGAAATTTTTTCACCTTTATATTCCATTTATCAATGACCCAAGGACCCAAATTCCTATTTTACATAAAGGCTTTCTTTTTTCTATTTTATAGAGAAATAACCTTATAGAAAACTGTTCTTGTGCATTACTCTTTTGTGTCTATAGAGCTCCTTATTTTGTGGGTCGTGGATTTAATAGGCTGTAATGCTGTTTAAACACCATAGATACTTAATGCAGCATGAAAAGCCCTTAAGCTATGGGAAATTACAAAAATGTCTCAGTGCCATGGTTGCAAAAGTGAATGATCTTCTTGACACAAACCTCAAAGGTAAAATGAAGTTACATTTCCCATAGGTTTCCGAGTATCTGTTGACTAGCGACCATGGTCTCCCATGATTTCATCCATGTACCTCTTAGGGATTCAGTTCCAGCCAGACAGCCAACTCTCAGCTATAGTTGCTCTGGAAACTCAGCTCTGGAAAATATCAGGAGCTTCACTGAGGATAAAGCCAAACACAAAATAGCCTTATATAGGTCAGGGAGCAGGTTCCTGGTATGTGTGGTGTCAGTATAACAGGCTGTTCAGTCAGGAGTCTTTGATCTAAAGAGAGTGTCTATCAATAAAGCAATCATATGGCAAGTGCTCATTATCAACATCAATTTTGATAAACTAATACAAATCAACAGAGATTTTTAAATCAGCATCTAATAATTCTAATTATATAGACATTTGTTTTGAAATTTGAAAAATACATAAAAGGGAATAAAATATTATGGTCTTAGCATGCAAAGGGGGATGTGCAAACATGATGAAGTAGGTTTCTGTCTTCATATTTCTTCTTGTTTTTATACTTATTAAAGGGTCAAGAGAAAGTTTATGAAATTTTATGGTAGCAGACTAGAATTTTATGCTTTCTGTATTAAAAGGGAGAAGTCAATCTCTTCTCCAAATCAATAACGGCCATCAATTGATAAAGGGGATTGCCCGGCAGCTCAGCGACTTCTTGTTTATTAGGTAGAGTTTGCATCAAATTCAACAGCTGGTTTTTAAACATGGCATTGCCTGTAACCATTCTTGGAAACTGGGCACCTAGATAACATGCTTTCTTGTATTAAATTAGCTTTCCATAAAACAGGGTGTTTCTGCACTGCCCTGCCCTCAGTTTAAACAGCTCTGAACAGCCACTCCTTCGTTCTCCCCACTCTCATCCCCACCCCATGCTACGCTCAAATAGGGAAATTTTTCATTTCTTTCCTTTCTTTCCTGTTCTTAAAAAAAGATTCCTCGTCCTCTCCCTCTTCAATAATTTTCAAGCCGGCCATGCATGTTTTGGAAAGGCAGTTGAACGTAGTGGTTAATATAAAGGTTTGGAGCTCAAGAGTCCTGGGTTTGAATCTCAGGTCTGACACTTACTAACGGTGCCCCTTTGGGCAAATTATTATACACTTAACTCTAAGCTTCAGACTCTTCATCTATAAAATGGGGATATTGATAACTACTTTCAGAGTTATTTTGGGGACTATTAGAGATAATGTAGTTAAAAAGCTGAACAGAGCACAGCATGCATGAATCATAGCTATTATGATTGAATAAAATGACAAACTGACTTGTGAAAAACATAGGAAACATAATTTTTTTCACAGAAATAGTACTTGTAAGGTTCTAATGGACCCACTTACACATTGAAAAATTAGCTCCAGATGACATTAATGGGAATGAAATGCAGACCTCTGTCACCCAACTCCAGGCAAGTTTCATTTAGAACAGACACACGGAAAAGACTGAGATAGAAAAACTGAGAAAGCTGCTAACTTGCACTTAAACGTTGTACATTTCTGCTCTTTACTTGGCCCAGGAAAGTATATTAGAAAGTATATCTAGCCTAACAAGCTGAGAGTGTGTGGTATGGGTCAATTAAGGTTATAAAATAACAGAGAGAAGAGGCCCTCATCAGCGTTTGGTGATTTACAATAGATGAAAAAGCAAAGAGAGCCCTAATCAGCTTACGTGGGCCTGGGTTTCTCTTCCTTACTCTTAGAAGAAGGGATCTCGCTTTATTCCGCTGCTGCCTAAGGAGAGCCCTCCTCCCTCCCTCAAGTATTCAGGGTAATCACAACTGGTGAGGTAGTCTCCAGGCTGAATAAGAACTCAAAAGGGAAGGGAGGGGAGGCAGTGTGGATTTCAGAGAAAAAATAACTTCAGAAAAAGTATGTTCTCAGAGGGGGGGAAAATTAGAGAATCAGGTCGCTGAGCTGGAGCCAGGAAAAATCCACATGAGTAGAAACTGGAGCGATGCAAGTATTTCATAGTAACACATCCAAAGACTGAATGTGCCTGGCCCAGAGGATGTTCTTCCCCCTCCTGGAAAGTGGCTGGGGGCTGAAAGACCTCTAGGCTTTTCTCTGTAATATTCATTCACTAATCAGCGCTATTCAGCCAATTTCACATGTGGTCTTATGTGAGGTGCCCTGGAAAGCGCAAGGACCACATAGCAACGATTATAATCAAAACCACTGGAGACTCTTATTTCAGCTTCTGAAATATGAGGCTTCAAAGGCAGACATGCCTCCAGTGAAAACCAGCACTTTCTTTCTCTTTCTTTCCTTTCTTCCTTCCCTCCCTCCCTCCCTCCCTCCCTGCCTCCCTCCCTTCTTTCTTTCTTTCTTTCTTTCTTTCTTTCTTTCTGTTTTTTTAGATTCAAGTACTTGCTAATTATATATCAATAGAGACAGAATGCATTTTGCCTAAAGCAAAGATATAAATGGTTTAAAGGGCAGGCAAAGTGTCACATGTCAGTAGACATTAGTTGAGATTAAACTCTGCTGATGTGACTAGAATATTGACATCTCTGTTAGAGTCAATATCTCAAAATTGATGACGTGGTTTGGCATATGTATTTCCTTAATGACTTTCCAGTGTAATGTGAACATATATAATAGCACTCCACACATCTGAGGGGCTTAAACTCCTTCCTCTTGTGTTTTCACCAAAAACTGTCAAACATTTTTAATCCAAATTTCAGTTGAAAATGGGTTATGAGGCACAATGTAACATCCTGAAAATCTTGGCAAAAAAATATGTCTATCTATCTATCTATCTATCTATCTATCTATCTTGTTTGTATGGCTAATTATGCTGCAACTCAGGTAAGATTGGGCCTGAATTTGGGGATAAGGACCTAATGGACACACAAACACACTGCAAACTTAGCTCAAGATGACATTAATAGCAATGAAATGTAGACTTTTATCACCCAACTCCAGGCAAGTTTCATTTAGTACAGACACACGGAAAAGACCGAGATAGAAGAAACATAGAAAAATTATATTTGCTCAGGGGGAAAAAAACCCAAGAGGAATGTTCTTTTATCTTCCAGTTTACTCATTTATCTCTAATTGCTGTGTTCTTCTCTGTTTGCTCCTCTGCATCTTGCCTGATGTAATGAGGCTTGTTGTCTAAGCAAGTTTTTGTTTTATTGACTAAGGAGTTTTTGTTTTATTTTGTTTATCTGGGATTAGCCAGATAAAGTCTTATTCCTCTGTTTCAGCTCAGTTTGACTTTCTAAATCAGTGCATCCACTTATGATTCTACCTGGACCTGTGGTTCTGAACCCTAATTCTACAGGAGAGTCTGATGGACAGTTTTAAAATATACTAATCTCTAAGCAATTGAATTAGAACACCTGGAATAGGGGCCTGGGAGCTAACCAGTACCCTTTAATTTAGAAATGGCAAAACTCTGGTCCAAACTACCATGTTTCAGTTATCTATTGCTGTGTAACAAACCATCCCAATACCTAATGGCTTAAAACAAGTTGCTATTTTTGATGATTCTGGGGGGCAGAAATCTGGGCAGGGCACATCTGGCTGGCTCTTCAGTTCCACATAATGTCACCTAGAGTCATTCAACTGCATTCAGTGGACCTGAAGGTCCAATAAGGCTTCACTCACATGACAGACATCTCAGTGATCTTCTGCATGGCTCTCTCCACATGGCTACCTTGGGCTTCCTTATAGCATGGTGGCCTCAGGTGAGTCAGACTTCTTAGATGGCATCTGGATTCTAAAAGAGAAGAAGCAAAAACTGTTAGTCTCCTTCAAGTCTTAGCTTTAGAAGTCCCACATCACTACTTCCAAATTCTATTTGTCAAAGCAAGTTACAAGGCCAGCCCAGATTCAGCGGGGGGAAATCAGTTCTACTCCTTGATGTGAAAAGCAGCATGCACAATCAGGGGCTGAGTAACTGCTGGTGGCCATACTTTGAGATTATAGATCACACATCACCAGTTCCCAATCCTAAAGTCATGGCAGACATTTCTATCCCATCATGGCAGTCTCTCCCATTGGTCCTGTATGTGGTCTCAGAATTGTTCTCAAGGCTGTACCTCAGAGGTCAGAGGTTAATAGATTGGAGTTACCATGCAGGTCGAAGTGTATTGACAAACCTGGGCTATTGGGAAGAGATAAAGTTCTAAACTCTCCCTGCTGTGGCTTATGAAGCAGAGGGATTGGCATTCTCAGGGAAGATTAAGAAAGCGCCAGTGGCCTCATGGCCCTGTTTGGCGGGGGGAAGGTCAGTCTCATGAGTTCTCACAGTAATCCTGTGAATTAGGAATTTCAGGTTTTGTTACTCTCCTCTAGTTTATAAATGGGGAAACTGCAGCTGACTGAACACAAGGCACCATTTTAGGTGCTACAGAGGACATAAAACTTACTTAGACATTGTTGCAGTTCTTAGTATCATTTTCTGGCAAAGAAAAGGCATTTAAACGACTAATTATAATACCCAACAGAATGAAATGAGGTTGCCAGAGAAGTAGGGGAAAAAAAGATTCTGGAAGTCAAAGGCAGGAAAGAAAAATTCTAAGTGGTGTGATCTGGCTGGACTTCATGGGGGACAAAGGTGGTAATAGGATAGTTTCTTCAGAGGAGAATGATTTGAACATCAGGGGATTAAAAGAAATATTGGGAAAATTAAGCAAGTCATAAAATATCTTTCGTAAAAATATCCTCTTTAAGATCATGCTTCAAAGAAAAAGATGCCATTTCGTGACATCATACATTTTGTTTGCAAAAATTATACTAAAACAAACCCAAGTTGATTTTTTACTTGTTAATTCTAAGAATTCCCATATAAGTATACATGCATAACTAAAGAGCCCTTGAGCCACAACTAAGGAGCCTGCCTGCTGCAACTAAGGAGCCCACATGCTGCAACTAAGACCCAGTGCAACCAATTAGATATTATTAAATAAATAAATAAATAAATATACATGCATAATATAAACTTTAAAAAATGTATATTTTAATAAAGTTAGTTTCAGAATTTTAGTTTTCTTTTCGAAATGGACATCCAATCAAACCTATTTTTTTACTACTCACTATGAAATTTAAGACCCTAGTTTTGGTTGATTCATTATAAGTGGCATTTTTTCTGGTACCAGTTATTTTGGGGTTATAAAGTTAATGCATAGAAAGTGCCTATCACGTGATGAGGGCTTCATAAATTTTACTCTTTGTGCTGTAAAGTTCCATGGGTTTTGACAAATGCATTGTGTCATGTATCTACTATGCCATTATGATTTTTATTTGTTTAACAAAGTTTATATGGTGCTTACTATGTGATGGATGCTAACTCATTTACTCCTTTTAGCAACCTTATTAGACAGATACCATTAACACATCATCTATGGTATAGGTGACAAAATTAAGACATAGAGAGGTTGAGTAATTTCCTTAAAATCACACAACTAACATGGGTAGATCTGCATTGAGAACATAGGGTATCTGTGCTCCTAATCACTATACATCCTGCTTCCCTGGTGTTATAATTATTTATTCTACTTTGCTTTTATGGCTTTCTTCTCTTCCTCTTCTTCATCTTAAAACAATTTTCCTTTTACCATACACTGAATTTAACTCTTACCTGCTACACTTCATTACCAGCCCTCTCAATTTTTTAAAAAAAGTCATATGTTTATTCTTCATTAAAAATCTAATCATCATTCTAACTAAAGTTTTTCAAGTAATCACATTAAAATATAATTTATTCTATAAGTTGGAGACCAGATACAATATAGTGTAAGGGGAAAAATACATTATAATTTTTTTATTGAAGTATAATTAACATATACCATTATATTACTTTCAGGTGTAAAACACAATGGTTCGATATGTGTAAAAACTGCAAAATGGTCACCACAATAAGTCTAGTTAACACCCGATCAATTGTTACTGAGTTCAGAAATTTGAGGTGTGCAGACAGATAAGAGCTCCCTGCTGAAATCATTGCACAAAAAATGACAGTTACTCTGACACTAACATGCTGTCCAGCTGAAGCACAGCAGCTGACTGACCCTTGTCTGCTTTGGAAACAAAGGCACTTAATCCAACCTGAGATTTTAAAGGAAAGGCAATCTGAAAATTTAATACAACCTTTTAGTCACTTGTAAATGGCTTCTATTTCCCTATCATTCTCAAAAAAATACAAAAGCAGACTTTCTGTCACCTTTAGAAATTCTAGGAGCTGCTAAAGAAATGGATAATATTTAGGAGAAGTGGATTCCAATCACTTCTGTGTCTTTTCTTTGGGAAAAGAGGGTGCGTATCTTGAAGATATTTATAAAAAGCTTCTAAGGAGACACAATATCTAGACCAAGACACATTAACTATTCTCTTCTCAATGGATTTAGAGTAAAAATATACATGGAAAGAGTCAGCAAAATTATTCAAGCAAATATCACTTGGGTGTTAAGAAAGAAGTCCATTCAATTCACTAGTTACTTCCTACATATTGGTGTACAATCAAAATCGATTTTTGTCAGAGGAATCTGAGCTCAGAGAGCAGACAATTCAAGTTTGATATTCACTTGGCTTTTAAAAACTCAAAAGGCAATATTTCTTGGAATGCTAAGACATTCTACTTTTCACTGTGCTATGAGCAAGGCCAAAATTGAGGCCAATGACAGTGGAAATTATACTACTAATCCCTGGGTATTTTCGTAAAGTTCTCTGATGGATAATAAGGGGGAGGTAACTAATGTCAATTGAGTGCCTGCAAGGTACTAGACACTTTTAAAATGTTTCATTTAAACCTCCCAACAATCCCATATGGAAATTATAGACCAAATGAGGAATTTGTTGTTTTTAATGCAAAGGAAATTATTCAATGTGAGAAAGTTGGAACTGTGAGAGATGTTCATTCTCTTTTTCACATAGCGAGTGGTGGAGTTAGGACCAGAACTCAGGTCTTGGGTCTCTGAGCTCCATATTTATTTGTTCCACAGTATCTGTCATTAGCTTCTGAGATGGAGCTGTGGGGTAGGCTTGAGGAGGTGGGTGCAGGTAATGGGAAGGCAGCTTCACAGAGGAATGGTAGGGCAGAGACGAGGGCGGCCAAGATAGGGAAATGTAATCAGGGGACTGGCTGGCCAGGGAATACTTGAACAGGAGCCTCCTCTGCCTCGATGGGTTGGCTTAAAGTCCCAGGTTTGATTCCATTTTCTCTTTCGCCTATTAGATCCAGTTCATGGGCAGTTTCCCACAGCCCTTTAAGAGCTACCTCCCTTCCACTGGTGGGGTAATGCTAACCAGAAAGCTGAAGTGTTGCCTTCTTCAGCATGGCAGTATTTCCAGTCATTAGACTATTTTCCTCAGGGCCTAGCTCCAGAGAGGTCTTGGCTTCTCAGCCAAAAGGACGTGGGATTGCCAAGCAGTAACTCTTTAATTTATTGCCCCTGTTCTACATTCCTGACCTGTGAGTATTTGTGGACACAGAGACCAGCTTTCCAAAGCCCAGCATAAGCTACTTTAATTTTGTCATTGTCCTATAATTTCATGGAAATGGCTGCTATGAAGCCAACAAATGACTAATAAAAACTCTCTGCCCACTCATTTTTAATGTCATTCTGGAACTCCAGAACACGGACCATCTGGTCATGGTGCTTACTTTAATCTAAAAGAGGGGCTGAGTTGAAAATCATATTTCTGAGAGAAGGCTGGAACGAAACTTCTGTTTGTGAACCCAAAGCACAGCAAAACAAGTCTAGTGTTTCATTTGGGGCCATGAGGAGACACACTGAGTGCTGCATAGGCAGCTCTGCCTGCGGAGAGGTTAAATTTTGACACACACACACAAATGATATACAGATATCAATCAGTACTACTAACTGACACATTTATTGAGCACTATCCATGTGTCAGGCAATGTGCAATGCACTCTGGATTATTTTGTAATAGGCAAGTATTAGTGTACTCACTTTATAGGTGAAATAAATAGAGACTTACAGAAGTTAAGTAAACCTGCTCCAAGTCACACAGCTAGTAAATAATAGAGCGAGCCTTGGAAAAAAGGTCCGTCAGTTTCTACATATGTGCCCTGAGCAATTGACTTACTTGACTCATTGCAGTAAGGGCTTTTGGAAGAAAAGCCATCCTAAGTAATGACTAATCTTTCAAGCACGTAAATTTTAGTACCAGAAAGCTATGTGGAGATTTTTTTTTTTTTTCCTATTTTACTTTGGAATTATTTTACATTTTACAGAGAAGTTGCAAAGATAGCAATAGAGTGCTCCTGTCTACCTTTATTCAGCTTCTTCTAATGTTAACATCTTACATAACCATGCTACATTTGTCAGAACTAAGAAATTATCTTTGGTACAATACTAATAACTAAACTACAGACATTGTTCAGATTGTGGCACAATTTTTATTTGCAAGTTTTTCTTGTAACTTTTGATTTGATCACCCTTTTTAGGATCTATGTTTTATTTTTTGTTTTTCTTTTAGTAAACTTAATTTTTTAAAATTTATTAAGACTGGTTTTTTAGAGCAGTTTTAGGTTCACAGAAGAATCGAGAGGAAGGTACAGAGATTTCCCATATACCCTCTGTTGCCACACACGAATAGCTTTCCCTGTTATCAACATTCCTTACCACAATGGTACATTTACTACAATTGATGAACCTACTCTGACATGTCTTCATCACCCCAAGTCCCTCGTTTACATTAGGGTTCACTCTTGTTGTATATTCTATGGGTATGGACAAATGTGTAACGTCATGTATCCTTCATTATATTATCATACAGAATAGTTACACTGCCTTAAAATCCCTCTGTGCTCCACCTATTCATCCCCCCCCCACCCTCCCTGCCAACCCCTGGCAACCACGGATATTTTTTACTGTCTCCATAGTTTTGCCTTTTCCAGAATGTCATGTGGTTGGAATCATGTAATAGGTAGCCTTTTCAGATTGGCTTCTTTCACTTTTAAGAAAACTAAATATGTATTTAAAGTTCTTCCATGTCTTTTTATGGCTTAACAGCTTATTTCTTTTTAGCAGTGAACAATATTTCATTTTCTGGATGTACCACAGTACACAGTACACAGTTCTTTATCATTCTCCTTCCGAGGGATATCTAGGGTTGCTTCCAAGTTTGGGCAATTATGAATAAAGCTGCTGTAAACATCCATGTGCAGGTTTTTGTGTGGACATAAGGTTTCATCACCTTTGGGTAAATACCAAGGAGCATGATTGCTGAATTGTACAATAAGAATATGTTTAGTTTTATAAGAAATTGCCAAACTGTCCTCCAAAGTGGCTGTACCATTCTGCATTCTTACCAGCAATGGATGAGAGTTCCTGTTGCCAGCATTTGGTGTTATCACTGTTCTGGGTTTTGGCCTTTCTGTTAGGTGTGTAGTGGATCTACATTTTTTTATGCTATAGGGAGTTGAATGTAGTTTTCAATTTTAAGTTATATACTTAACCAACTCTGCCATGGACAGACATCAAGGGATCCAAACATTGCTGCGTTTGGGCTAAGTACACACTTCCTGGTTGATCATGGTCAGTTAAGACCCAGAAATTCTCCCTTCGGCTGCTCTTCTGCACCTTCAAACTTACCTGGTTTCTGTATGTGAATCTCAACTGTGTGACTTGACTTAGTCGTTCTGACTCTGCTCTTGGGTGTTTGTTACCAAGATTTGTCAACTTGACTCAGAATTTGCAAGTTCCTGACCTCAATTTCTCTCTCTTTATTTTTTAAACATCTTTATTGCAGTATAATTGCTCTACAATGGTGTGTTAGTTTCTGTTCTATAACAAAGTGAATCAGCTATACATATACATATATCCTCATATCTCCTCCAGCTTGCATCTCCCTCCCACCCCTCTAGATGGTCACAAAGCACAGAGCTGATCTCCATGTGCTATGCAGCTGCTTCCACTAGCTATCTATTTTACATTTGGTAGTGTATATATGTCCATGCCACTCTTTTCGTTTCTTTTTATGGCTGAGTAATATTCCATTGTATATATGTGCCACATCTTCTCTATCCATTCATCTGTTGATGGATACTTAGGTTGCTTCTGTGTCCTGGTTATTGTAAATAGTGCTGCCATGAACATTGTGGTACATGTGTCTTTTTGAATTATGGTTTTCTCAGGGTATATGCTCAGTAGTGGGATTGCTGGGTCATATGGTAGTTCTATTTTTAGTGTTCTGAGGAACCCCCATACTGTCCTCAATAGTGGCTGTATCAGTTTACATTCCCACCAACAGTGCAAGAGGGTTCTCTTTTCTCCACACCCTCTCCAGCATTTATTGTTTGTACATTTTTTTTTTTTTTTTTTTTTTTTGCGGTACGCGGGCCTCCCACCGTTGTGGCCTCTTCTGTTGTGGAGCACAGGCTCCAGACGCGCAGGCTCAGCGGCCATGGTTCACGGGCCCAGCCTCTCCGCGGCATGTGGGATCCTCCTGGACTGGGGCACGAACCTGCGTCCCTTGCATCGGCAGGCGGACTCTCAACCATTGCGCCACCAGGGAAGCCCTGTTTGTACATTTTTTGATTATGGCTGTTCTGACTGGTGTGAGGTGATACCTCATTGTAGTTTTGATTTGCATTTCTCTAATGATTAGTGATGCTGAGCATCCTTTCATGTAGTTGTTGGCAATCTGTATATCTTCTTTGGAGAAATATCTATTTAGGTCTTCTGCCCATTTTTGGACTGGGTTGTTTGTTTTTTTGATATTGAGCTGCATGAGCTGCTTGTATACTTTGCAGATTAATCCTTTGTCAGTTGCTTCATTTGCAAATATTTTCTCCCATTCTGAGGGTTGTCTTTTCATCTTGTTTATGGTTTCCTTTGCTGTGC